>NW_003212397.1:114129-130692 GCF_000006405.1 Perkinsus marinus ATCC 50983
TCTGCTGTTCTATCGTACAGTGAACCTTAGCATAGGGAATCACTGGCTTGCCCATAAGGGTCCAGTCTTTGGTACCAACCAATAAGACAGAGCCAAACACTATCTGAATACCAACAATATTCTCGTATCGACCTCCACGTGCGACTTCAGCGACCCGCTGACTATCTACTGATTAAAAGGCTCATATATCGCTACTGCATGGGAGAATTGATCTCAAAGAAATATGCAGCTCCAAGGGAACACATGCACGGTCTGCTGAAGCGATGACGCCGACGAGTTCCGACTGACCTGGTCGCCGGCCTGCTTCCTTTTGATCCGCTCAGTTTGGATTATGTCTCCAATGGTGGCCTTATGCTGCAGCCACTTGCCAGATAGGAATACCACAAAGGCGTTATCAAGGTCCAGCTTGATTCCAGGGGGAGGATCTTTCGGGGGTTCCGTACTGAAATCCACGTAATTCCGGAGTCTTCGTGTGCACTTTTTCGAAGATTCAGTGTGTTTGAATTTTTCGAGTCCAACATCGAGAAACGCCCTAGTCAGACTAGCATCAATGTATCTTGTTCCAAAAGGACTGAGTTGGGCTTGCATGAAAAGTAACATTAAGCAGTGCCCAGATTCATGATTCTCGAGGGCCCAGGATAAGACTAGCGTGTGAGGCCTCCGATCGCATCTATGGGCCCCTTTGAGCAAGGCCCCTAAGCGTGAACCCCCACGATACAGCAGCTGGAACATTGCCCATGCACTACATGAAAGGCATCCGATCGTGTTGGACAAATGCTGTAGTAACCTCCCGCTTAGGATGCCTATTCGGAAAGGACTTCCATTTCCTCCTCATATTCATCCTATTGCGTCGAACATCTCCAACATAGTTCCACCGCAACTTCAAGTCCGCATAAGTGACGATCTCATTCATGTTCTGATCTGTGTCCAACAGTGGGTGCTTCGGGACCTTGTGCGGGACTTTCATATTCTCCCCTGAGACGAACAAACCACCACATTTCCTGTCAGCCCACCAGGTATTCCTCAGAGTAACAATGAGAAATATTATGAACTTATCCAGAAGTTAAAAGTCTTATTCCCATCAGCTTAGAAACCGCAGATTTTGCAAGAAGAGGATATCCCAGTAGCAAGGACTCGTCCAGTTTTGAGAACTAACGTTCGGGCTTGACAACTATAGTGAAAACGTTCCTTATGTGATGATGACACTCACATGAGAAACCGCGTGAATAAACTGTTCCTAACCATGTGAGCATCTTCAATGAATTCCCCCCCCCCCCGCAGCCCAGTAGTGGTTACCTCCTCTATGCTTGCCCACTTGGAACTCCAATTTATGCGCGTACGATGCGCGTCTACGATGCTTCACGTCTACCTTCACCAGCCGTTGTAAAAACCGGCGGAACATATCCTCCTAGAACTAAGGAGGAAACCCCTTCAACTCACTAACACAAAATGAGCTTCGTTCGGTACGTGGATAGAAACCAACTAATATCACTAAAACTAGATTGTGCAATAGGAGTCCTAAACGAGATCTCATTCTCCCACTGCTTACGAGCATTGCGGGCTCTCAATGACGACAAGGACTGTATGAGAGATCAAAAGTACGGAACCGTACGAAACGATTTTCCTGAATTGAGTTGAAATACGTTCAATGCGAAAAAAATAACTCACCATTGAGGTTAGAGGCGTTTCCAAGTCCTTAAAGTCTTCAGTACCACGAACAGAAATATTGTAGATAAAATCCCGGCTGACAGGATGGTCCAAGTGAGCCATGGGATGAGAAACTCCGAGGAGATCCCAAACCTTACCGAGACGCCTAGAGAATAGCATAGCCGAAAACACGGCGAATTGAAGGGAACCTTACAGCTGGGGAGGAGCTTTTGTACGAGTATAGTTAATATAAGCACTCCTAGGGAAGTCCTCGATCTCAGCGACACGACGACGTAGCTCGACGAATGGGACAGAGTACGGTACGAAGTCCCTGGAGGAAAATGGCATACAACCAATACAGTTCATATGGCCGTCACCTTGTAGGAGGATAAGGCCAACCCTTGGCAGGTGGGGCGATCCAGAACTCACTAGAAATATTGTACTCGTGAAGAAATCTCTTAGTCTCGTTGGTAAATAGCTGCCCAAGATCCACCTGTAACCACTCAATGCTGGCAATGTTGCTGCTATGCACCTAATAACGGGACATTCAATTTGATATGAAATTCCACCCTACCGTCACGTAGTCCCTTTGATAGCCTAGGAAATCAAAGTCATCACCAAACACGAACGAGTTGGGCTGCCCGCCCTCAGTGCGAAGATTCGAGAACATCGCCAACGCGGGGTAGTTGCGAATGCCGAGATACGGACATGCTGAAAGAAAGTGGAAACACGAGGACGGCGAAAGGCTCAAAGCTCACCAGCAAGGCAGCAGATAAAGATCCACGGGAGGCTCCCAAGGAGACTGCCTCTGGCGTACACTCTCTCAACTGGAATATCACTCTGGAGCGTAGGCCAGATCGTGACACAGAGGAAATACACACACGAGTAGAGACTCCATACAGCTGCAAACGCCCATAGGCCATACGGAGGGTACCTCATCATCGGATGCTACCCACTCTTTCATGCGAGAGTCTACGAGCTTACTCGAAAGGCATCGCGCCGTTCAACTCGGGAGCCATGAACTGAGGCCAAACACCCACGATAGAAAAGAATATCCCCAAAAAACTGCCCCAACGAAGCACTGGTTGTACATTCAACCAGTTGACAATCTTGTCAGCAACAAGAGCCGCTTGTTCTGGTAGGACCTAAGGAGGAGATCGATAGGGCCTATAGGAGCTCGAGATGACTTACGAAAGTGTACATGGGGGCCATAGCCATTGTGAAGGGATATACGCTCATAGGAGACAGGGGTTCAGCAAGAACACAGTGGAAGAGGGCACCCCAGAAACACACAAATCGGAACCACAAATAGTTACCTATGAGCCGATAAGACAAACACACAGTAGTGAAGGGCTCACCCTTAGCGGCGCCGAGGATAAGAGCGATGGGCAGGGCCATCTCGATGATTACAGCGACGTGAGGCATGAGATCCCAAGGGGCCCAGGATGGGACCCACAACTTGAACACAGGGAGGCCGACAAAACCAGCGAACATGAGTATCTAAAAAAACAAGATAATGACGACTTGGCCGAGGTGTTATAAGGCTTACACAACAGCTATACTCGTGGCTCGCCCAACCGTCGTTCATTTTATCGATTCCAGTGACGACGTAGAGAGCGATAACCGTGGCTCGCATGGCCCAGGTCGTCCTGTTAACCCATTCTGAACGATCTCTCTTGTACGTGAGGAATACCTTGAAGAGAATATCTTTACCCACAGCTCGACCAGGGGGCCTTACGCATAATCCGAGGGCAATATCGATGAAAATGTGGTTACTGTAGTGACCAGTGAGGAATATAACGATGAAGCCAACCAAGAGAGAGCCCATCGTCACGTAACGACAGTGAGGTTTGACCAAGGCTAGGAAGTCAACACTGCCAAGTGCGACAAGGGGAATCGCGTTCTCCACTGTGCGTGAGCCTGAACTAACGATATACTTATGTGTGATCGAGTGGTACTCACTTTTGAAGATAAAGAAAAGCTTGACACATTGGAGTAGCATAAGTTGCGACCAGAAGAAGGTGAAGACCGATATGGCATCCATTGTAGATTTACAACCCTCGGACGCATTCTTCTTCACTAACTTGTCTCCCTCACTCTGTGATACCGCACGAGACATTTATCAACCCAGCTGAGGGACAGTGGCCAATCCCTGCTCTGTTAACAACGGTATAGGAAAGACTCCATCACCACCCTAATGCGATGGTATATCGTAGTATACAAATTATATATATCGCCATTATGAAAAAGGTGTATATGCACTATATATTATTTATAATATAATATATAGTGCATATACACCTTTTACATACATAACCTCATGTGTTCACTCGTATGCGAATCCCTTACTCCAACGATGCGTCGGGAACTGTGTGGAATTGCCCTGGGGCCATTGGTCATACAGGCCCACGCGTGTTTTATATACACGCAATGATGTCTGCGAAAAAATCGTGTAAAACCTGACGGGAAAATTTCCCGAACATCCTAAATTCGCCACTTTTCCACTACGACTATCTTGTTTGAATTCTCCACCACGATGAAGTCGATTCCTTTTCAAAGCACAGTGTGCTCCAACGACACAGACCAGAGAGAACAACCGCACACACAACACGAACTGTTCGAAAACAAAGGGAAAACTACGAGAAATTTGGTAAATTAGAAAACTACATACATTAGGGCGGAAAAATGAGAATCATTTTCCATGAGTTCTGTAAATAGAAGCTGAATCGGCGATGGAACTATGCGGTAGGCCGAACATTCCTTGCTCCTGTCCCGATCGCACAAAAGGATATTGTTATTGCATTTCCCAACCTAACTCTTATCACAGTATTGAGGGAAAGTATCTCAACTCAGGCAAAAGGAGGAGGAGGACATATTCTCCCATTTTCTATTGATTCCTTCACCGCATTTTGTAGTAGCCACCGAGCTGCTGAGTCCTTCTTGTAGAGTAAAAACGATGGACGTGCACTCTGAGAGTCCCAAGACCTATACAGGATGAATTGCCATACAATGTACTTTCACCCTAGTGAAAAACACTATGATAAACATACTGGCCGCGAATATCGCGTTTTCACCGAGTTTTACGCCACTTCACATGCAAAGGGTTAAACTCCAAGTTATTACGTGCCGTATAACTTACATGTGAGTTTTCTGATCAGCCAATCTGATGGGCTTGAAATCTCCTATGACCGCCATAAACGCTATAGCCGCTCCGATGGCACTCTCCAGAATCACCTTAGGACGAATCGGCCGGTTTGAATGAAAAACCATTGAGAGCACTTACTGCGACCATGAATGCTGTTCCCATGGTATTCTCCTCAACTGCCGATGCGGGCATCTCCTGAAAGGCCGAGCATATGTTACGATATACAGCATCCCGATGGCCTCCTCAATGAGCTTGAGACCAACCCAGCGGAGCAGTAGTCAGTGGAGGTTTACCCGTGACATGAAAAATACTAGTGAAAAATATATTCCACGACTACTGCATATCGCGAATGTCGCGTTTTTCACCGAGTTTTACGCCACTCACGTAAAACGGGTGAAACTCCATTATTTTAGTCAGATCAACCGTGCCATCCTGTTGGGTCTCATAAACGCTTCTCGAAATCATAAGAGCGAGGACAGAATAACAATAACGGAGAGCTCACAGTGATCAAGTCGCCAACTACCATTGCTACAAGCCTGCTAGTGCTCTTTATCCAATGGAAGAGCATGTGCCACGTCAGACGTTACCGTATTCAATTCTGCCACAGCAATGTGCTCCACTTGAGCATTCATCCTATAGGCCGCATGAAACAACATAGCCAATCCCACTAGAAGCAATGACCGGTCCAACACACGCATCGGTGGGGAAAGGGATAATGCAAAACAAACTACTCAAGATGGCCGTATTCGCCGAGACAGAGTTCTATCAACACGATTCACCAATGGTCGTGTGGAAACTATGAAAAATGAGTTATTCT
The DNA here is from genome assembly GCF_000006405.1 of Perkinsus marinus ATCC 50983. Lineage (NCBI taxonomy): Eukaryota > Perkinsozoa > Perkinsida > Perkinsidae > Perkinsus > Perkinsus marinus. Next base: position 119,739 of record NW_003212397.1, read on the forward strand.
ATTATATCAATCCGCACGTACTGCAACGAGGCCTCGAACACCTCCAATGACTCCTCGATCGAACTGCACAAAGACCACATCACTATTGACACCAACATCGTTAGGCTGAGAATTTCAATGATCGTTCGTTTGCCGAGAAATTCACTGCCGCATACCGCAAACCGTTAACACCAGCACGGAAGCTCTCGAATCAATATACATCTACGACTACAATGACAAGCCCCACCCCTACTACCAAATCAGCTGTAGTCCCATAAAACGTCCCATAAGCACACACAGCGTCCTCCCCATGGACCGATACATGCCTGGGAATTTTCTCCTTGAAAGTGGCATACCGTAACTTCGTGAACTCCTTCCACTCTAAGGTAAGATACTCATTACTCGATTCAGATCAGTACAACTTCTATAGTAAGCTAGGTTATAGAATACCATAGTCATACAAAACTATGCCGTCCTGGAGGGGGGTCTTATAAAATCGAAGCACCAGCGAGCACTAACATTTCTTTTCAGCACTGTCCGATCACACCAACAGAAGTCGAAAAACTCTCTGAAGATTCCTTTTCTCTGTAGATCTCATTTGAAATCTATGATGGAAAAGCCCGTCAAGTGAAGTGCCATGATCATCACCAGCAGTTGTCCGTTCAGAATCCAGAAATTTGATATTGTTTTTTCCAAAAACTGTCTCTAATTCAGCACGGTACTCCTCGACCGTACACAGAGCCGGACATGCCACTATATCTCGCAGAGCTTCCCGATCTGACAAAATAGAAGAAGTCATGAGTCAACACAACAACAAGGGTTATTGCGGAGCGAACGAAGTAATATCGGAGCTATATACTACAACTCGAGTAAGTGTGCGTGCGTGCGTACGAAATATTTCTCCACGACTAGAGTTTGAACATGACGCAAGCACCAATCGAGAGCTAAACGAATGGCTACACCCAGCAAAGTATAAAGATCTCCATTTGGTACCTCCCGGAAACAATTTTTTGCGTGAAAATTACCCGAGCCTGGGATTCGAACCGGAGACCTATGTCGCGCTACAGGGTTGAACACAACAGGCGGTCTAATCCCGTCAAGAATCAGCTAAACACGTAGCGAGCGCCGCCACTTCATCGAGAAGGTCTAGTGGGACTTACCTTCCTTCTGTACCGTATTGGAGTGAATTAAGACCAGATCTTCAAAATACAAGTCACAGCTTGCTTGTGGAGATGCCTATGTGAACATAACGTCACCACCACATTGCAACACCCAAAAGCCTACGGGCCGGAGGATTTCCTTCACCCTTTCAAAAAGCTTTCTTTTATCGTCCATATGACACTGAGAAAAACCAGCTGTTCTCAACCATGCTGAGTCTATTACAAAACATAGAAGGCTGATAGCAAAGTCGAATGGCCCTCCTAAAGAGGCCTGAGTCGCGTTAAAAATATCAGCGGTGATGTATTTCGCTTTGCTCCCTTCGCAGTAACCTGAAGACAGCGTCACAGAGCACACCTCGAGCTCATATACATGAATTAACCATGCTTTAAATCTTTCAGTGATTATTTATAGAAACGGGTCGTCGTCAAGCAAGGATCACAGTGAATAACACTAGCACTTTTTCCCCTACTACTGGAGCATTCCTTGCTATCTATCTCTTCAGCGAGACGAGCAAAGCTGTCGAATATGTCCATACTGATACCTTCCACATAGGGTAAGTTACTTGTCATGTACCTTACCGTACTGCCAAGCCCACCACCTATGTCCAACACCTACAATACCAAATGAGGATGCTCATACAATCATCGTTTATGCGACGATCGGTCTGAGTCTAGTTACGCTGACATTGTTCACGTCGTGAACTTCACGACCAGCCTTCCAAAGGCTGGGGTACTCTCCCATCCTCATTACCTTAACAGGTCTATCCCTAGAAGGGTTCATATGCAAAGCCACTATAGCATTTGCTACAGCGGTGTGCCCCAGGTAGTGCTGACTCGTGAGCCCTTCTTCATCAGCACATAGAATCTGAAAAAGCAACTTATCGCATCGACAGACTATCAAACATAGGTTCTAAAAATAACCAAGGTAAGCCAGTGAGATCAAATCAGCAGCTTAGATCGACTGTAAAAGGCTCACTACATTGTCAGAATTTTCTTTCTCTAGTATCATAATTTCTTCCTCAGCCCATCGAGTTCGATACCAATACCTACACAATTCTTATCACGCGAGAGGCTCTCAAGAATAGTTACATATTCTGGAGCAAAGCCTTCTGCCCTTCCTTATCGGACTGCACGACATGATCCCGAATTGCCGTTGCTGAATCCACGGCAGTCATGAAGGATGCTATATACAAATTACACTGACCGCTTGCTCCTGTGAAAACTAAAACACGACATTTTTCCCATCATTGCGTCAACAGCCCAAGTCTATAACAGCTTATAAAACCACGTGTTGTTCAATAGTGCCGAGCAAAAACACATATAGTAGCCAACCCATTATAGACGAGATGCCGCAGCCGCCACTAACAACTCCGCTAAAAAAGTAAAACTCCATCTTCCCTAGCTACTGGGAATAAGAGATAGCTTAGAAAAAGCCGCCACGCTGAGCTGCTGCTATAATTTGGAACACCGCAGATCCCACGACCACGAATAGGAACAGTCCCAGAACCCATGGACCAACTGGATACTTGTCCTTCCTGAATAAACTTTGTGCATGCGTGCATTCAAAGGGGAGACGTGTTTCTACTTCTTTCCCTGAGAGGCTTTGCCTCGCCTGTTGATGTTCTGCTCGAACTGTTCAGATCTAAGAGCTGTTTTACGAGGCGCGGGCTGAAGATCGTCACACGAAAATAGTCACTATCACACCAGTCGACTATATTACCATATTTGGTCTCAAGATGGCCAACAGTAAAAACGTGGACTAACGAACTGAATAGTAGACAATGTGTCCCAACAATCAATAATATACTATTTATAATTGTCAGATGCACGGCAAAAGCCGGTATGAAAATTATCAAGGATAGATCTTGACAATCGCCTATCATCACCACCGCGGCACCAGGCAAACAGTGAGATCAAAACATTCGTTATCCATATACGTTTTTATATAGTGTGGTTATTATAAAATACAATATAATCGATATTAGGAACAACATCACACAATAACTTCACCATAGTAGACAGCTACTCAACGCAACAGATGGAATTACTCCTTGTGAAACCCTCACGAACGAGCTAGAGTACAGGAATCGTAAATCGCGACCATTTGCAGTGTAGAAACAATTTTACGCGACTGGTTGTACACCAACGGTAACAGCAGAATGCTACTGTAGCCAAATCTCTCACTTAGAACTCACACCGGCCCGGGTATCTGCCATACAGAGGCTCCACTCGAGCCAAGAGCACCGACGGCAGGCCTACCTTGGATAGGGGATGACATCCCTTATGTTCTCAACTCCGGTCATCATCATGATCAGGCGCTCAAACCCTATGCCGAAGCCGGCATGAGGAACACTCCCAAAACGTCTGAGGTGAAGAGACACTAGCCTCCAGGCAACTCGAAAAGTTAACCGGTACGCACCTGAGATCGCGGTACCACCAGTAGTCCTCAACGTCCATGTTGAGATCAGATAGCTTCTTATCCAAAACGTCAAGGCGCTCCTCACGAACAGAGCCGCCGCATACCTGTCACATTGGAATAATAAGATAATAGTAAATCACCGTCAACCTTACCTCGCCCACTAGAGGAGCAAGGATGTCCATAGCAGCCACAGTCTGCTTGGATTCATCCTCATCAGCTTCATTAGCTCGCATATAGAATGCTTTAATAGCAGCAGGATAGTTATATACAATAACTGGCTTCTTATAGATCTTCTCTGTGAGGTACCTAATCTAGCCATACCCAACCCAACTCTGTCAACCTCACACACCTCTCGTGCTCAGAGTCCAGATCGAAACCCCAGTAGATGTTGGTGTTCTCGAACTTAGCCTGAAACGACCGACTCGCCGACGAGTGCAACTTGCGAATGTCCCACCTTGCCGTTCTTCTGAGCCTTCAAAAGCTTATCGATGGCTTCAGTGTAGCTGACTCTGGCGAAGGGCTCAGCGATCAGGTTCTCAAGACGCTTGATAAGGCCTTTCTCGATGAACTTGTCAAAGAACGCTATGTCCTCTCGGCAATGAGCTGACAATAAAAATATCCACAAATGATGAACATCGTGAAACACTTCGCTCCGCTGTGTTCGGGACGAGATGATATCAGCTTTAAATCTATGGATTTCGAGACACCTTCCTCACGTGTTAAGTCCACTAACCCCACCAACTAGGTCGACGACTCAATCACCAGCTTCGTAATTTCGCATCAGCTCCCAATTTATATCGTTATCATTAAAGTTAAGATATTCTATAAATATTACCCAAAACATGGCGAGCGCAGTGCTGGATGAACTCCTCAGCACACTTCATGTTATCGTGGATATCAGCAAAGCACAGCTCGGGCTCGATCATCCAGAACTCAGCCAAATGCCGGGAAGTATGTGAGTTCTCAGCACGGAAGCAAGGACCAAAGGTATACACATCCGACAACGCACAAGCGTAGTTCTCAACATTCAGCTGACCAGACACTGTAAGATACGTAGGACGACCAAAGAAGTCTTGCTTGTAGCTGAACATCGCGGGGAAGCGATCTCCACTGTAGAAAAGACAAATAGAACTCACTCAAAACGGCCGGTGTTGGAGTCAATCTTGACGTCCTGATGAGCACCTTCAGCCTTCTGCAACAACGATGTCACCTGAACGAACCATCCCCAGAGCACAAGACCAGTATGTCCCTACCTGGAACATTTCACCAGCACCTTCGCAATCAGCACTTGTAATAAGGGGAGTATGGACATACTTGAAGTCGCGGCTCATAAAGAAGGCATGAACAGCACCACTCAAGGACGATCTACGGGGAGGACATAACCCAAGCATGCCGCAGACGTCAGAGGTCACTCACCTCACACGAGCGACAGCACCAATAAGGTTGGTCCTGGGTCTGAGATGGGCGATCTCACGGAGGAACTCTCTACTGTGCTGCTTCTTAGCAAGAGGATACGCGGCCGACTCAACTCCTCCAATGACCTGAACAAGGAAGGTCCAGGCAACAACACTATGAACTACACAAGTTTAACAGCAAAGCCAAACTAGCGCGGTTACGACTCACCTTAATTTTGCCCTTCTCACGAACGCTAACCTCAACAGCTTGGCCTTTAGCAGGGCTTGCAACCAAAGCGCCAATTGCCTGTATGGAGGCACCGGTGGCGATCTGTGCAATAGTACCTTGCCAGAGCAACGATCTAGCCACGGTAACGGACAAAGAGACGGCCTACCTTCGAAATCAGGGCAGCTACTGTCCAGGACCAACTGCAACCCCTGTAAGCATGAGCCATCAGAGATCTCTACAAAGGCAAAACCGCTGCCCTGGCTTCGCTTGGTTCTTACCCAGCCGCACACGCTGACCTAAAACGCAGTGAATATGCAGACAAGGTAATCCTCATGCTGCTGCTGGTACAGTCTTCCCGATGAGACCGGCACCGCCATCAGTCCTCAGAAGGATGTCCTTCACACGAGTTCGACCTGACAGAGTACAACTGCTAAGATGAAATAACCAACATATGCGCGTACCTCCAACGCAGGTCGAATAGGGATGGATCGGGGGCTCGCTGCCCTCAGGAATAGGGCTCACAGTATTGGTAGACACAGACTCGGGAGAAGGCATGGAGAGCTGAATGGCAATAATAACCCATACGAAGTGCCAAGGTCCTACCTCCGTATGGCTGACCTTGGCGTTCTGTCGGTCACCTGCGCGCTTCTTGATCGGCTGGTCCTTTTCGGGTTTCTCCGACTCTACCTTGGTCGCCTGAACATGTTGACCTCAAGCCGATGGTTGATGAAATGAGCGCCCAAGCAACCCTGAGAATCCGTCATTTCTAGTGCAGCTAGGAATATGGAGTGTTCGACTTGATTAGAAAATTTGAGCCAGCGTGGGAAAATATGCACATAGTCAACTGCATGTGTAGATGACAATATGAAACTACTGAGGAAATTTTGCGAATTTCTTGTTGGTTTCCGAACACTTCTACTCGAATTCATGGTGAACATCTACAAAAGTAAGGAAACTGCTGAGCTCAGCTGAGGGAAGCGATCACATATACTTCAACACTGATTTAAACCACCTGATCGGCGACCTTACTCACCTCGGAGTCCGTGGACTCAACTTCCTCCTTACCGGGCACGAACGGGGTGACCTCAGGGACGGGGAACTTCGCAGAGTAGCGAGAGAGGACATCAGCTACGGCAGGGTTGCCCAAACACGTTCGGATGTACCGCAAGACGTTGGGATAGTCCTTCCTGAAGGGACACCATAAGCCATCACAGAGAGAAGTCTTGTTCCACACTTACAGGTCAGCTTCAGAAGCAAGGCCAGCCACCAATGTGGTCACGACCGACGCGTCAGCAATACTGAGTAGATCGCCAGAAAGGTATGTATGAGTCCTGAGGTGGTCCTCAAGCATACTAAGGCCACCCTCAACAGGGCTCAGCTCGAGCTCAGCGAAGTCCAGCCAAGAATCAATCAACGCGGACTTGCCGATGATAGACTTTTGATCGCAAGTGCCGCTTTGGTCGGTATGGAGACGGCTGATGTAGCGCAGGACCGGGCCAGTGTACCGGGCAGTGGGGACGCTAGCAGTGCTGGGGTTGAAAAGCTCCAAAACCTGCAGGGAGAGCTATGGGTGAAAAGAATATAATACCACATTTCCGCCACATCGCAGGAGCCATACCCACCTTGGCGCTTCCAGAGTTCTCACAGGTAAGAGGCATGTTAGCCAGCTTAGCTGCGATCTGAACCTTGAGAGTGGGCACCTCGAGCGCCTTGGACGTGACAAGGCGAAGACTAGTCATGTGCGCAGATGGAGACAGGATGAATGAAAACTAGACTGGAAATCAGCGCATCAAAGCAAACCACAAGTCATAACACTACTTACAAGGAAAACAACTTTCCACAACATTTCAAGTACGCCGAATTATCCCACTAAAAGGAACCAGGAGGAACCTCTTCTACTCCACACGAGGTGAACTTCCAATCATCTGTAGTTATATCATTACTATCCATGATATCATTATAATACAATATGATATAATCTATTGCAATATCTAATGTGATGGGAGTCTATATTATTATATACCAGGGATTACTCATCCCTCAAGGAACGTCTAATCCGCGTACAACCATACGACGAGCCTGGCCTTGCTATTACCCGAACTGGCATCCAGTGGCCATCACTTGGCACGGTAGTAATCAGCAATGTGACGACATCTGGTCGCAATCGTAAGAGTACGTAATCAGACCGATCTTCAACCATGTACTCAACACAGCGTTGCCGCCTATGAAAGCCCTTCAGGTCATCATCATCTCAATGGCCGTCCCTTGAACTGTGACGAGCCGCTCAGCCGACGTTTCCATATAGACTTGAGTCATGTGCAGGCTCCCTAGGGTATCTCCTGTCGAGAGGCTTCTGGCAGAGACGGTGAATGATATTGAATGGAACCCGATCGCCAGTGTATCTGACGATTTAACAAAGGGGTGGTATAGGATTGGATACAACTTCTTAGCTACACCTTTTAAAGGCCTAGAAAGGAGCTTTCTATCGAGTGCACTGGCCAAATTGATCTTACTAAGGAATATCTTTGTAGAGTATGCTCGCTTGCTTTGCGAAGTTGATCTCACTAAACGCGAAATAGGCCTTTAAAAGGTGTAGCCATTAAGGACTCTGAGACCCGGTCCATAGGAATGGCTTGGACGATAGATTTCAAGAGTGATTTCAAATCCTCTTCCTCGGGAGCATGTGGAAAAATCTTGACAACCTATAAGTTGACGAGTTTCACACTACCACGCACATCTTAGAGAGTGCATTCCTATCAAGATCGATAAGCAGCGCTTGTGACGCTTCCTTGGAATGACGTCTGAAAACCATCATCCTTCCTAACCTGCCGACCAGAGATCCAAGTCGAACCTGTTCACAATCTATACGTGTCAGCTTAGCGTTATTAGCCAACACAGTGTACTTATTCTCAATGGTATTGCGTAGTACCTGCAAGTGGCACCAGTGCCATCCCCGCGTACTACACTGCATAGCCTGAATGAACGTGGCAAAGGGCTTTCAACCGTGGAGTCCTGTCTTATCCTCCCGTGGCTTGGGTTGAAATAAGTTGCCAAAAACCGATCTCCTGTTAGGGCTGAGGTGAACCCCTGCACTACTCGTGGAACCCCACGATCCACTAGGCTCTGGTGAGTAGTACTAAGCAGCAACAGTAGCGGCAGCATTTGGGCTTTCACTGGTCACCACTCCAGAAAGAGCGCCTGTCGCTGGTCGCCTGGTGACACAGCTTACTGCAAGGCTTACGAAGCAGAAACATCCTACCGCAAGGTATATATACCATCTTTCACAGGGGCAATATCGATTACGAGGGCGCGCGCGCAATGAGTCATTCGACATCCTGTGACATCAGTGATGACTCTTCGCTCCATGGCTCCGACAAGATGTAGACTTTTATATGTCGAACGGAAGCTACACCCTCGAATGGGCAGGAAGATGTCAGGAAAGTCAACCTGACAATCGGCCATCAGCTTGTTGTCGCAAACCATCTAGGGCTTACTATGGACAGCTCGACACGCAAATGATGTCCAAAAACACGCAGAAAGGAAGCCCCATGACCGTCTTTCTGACACGAAGTATCAAGCGGTCAACCATGGCGGCTTTCGCCTCTCACACGTTGCATCACCAGAGAGAACCCTTACGGGGTGTTATGTACACATGTCGCGAAAACTCGTTTGGACAAATAAGTGCTGTTGTCCAAAGGATCATTGATTATCCACAAGTCCCGTTGTTTTCAATTTGATCATGTTACCGTCATTGATGCGTTTAAGCGCGTTGGTGGCAGCTTCAGTGCTACTTGCAGTCGATGCCAAGGTGGAGGTCGACCCCAGTAAACATGATGTTGTCAAGGTGAGTGCATATGCATATCTTACGTTCAGCGGGGTCTTAGTTCGTTCGACATTGCTCAACACGACTTCCTATGGTTTCAGCTGACCCCCCAATCGTTCGGCTCCGTTATCGAGCGCCATAGAGACTGGCAGATCAGTGCCGTCTTCTTCTATGACGACAATACCCCTGTCAAAGACTTCAACAAGATTAACGAAGTTGCCCAACAGACCAAGCGTAGCTAACTTTAAGCAGGATAATCTCCTACAGTATCGCGGTGCTCAGGTATGGTAAAAATCGGAGCCGTAGATTGCGACGAAAACCATGCCTTGTGCGAGCAAAATAACATCAAGGATTGTCCCAAGGTGACTACTTACAACTCCAGTTGAGTTGGCTATTTTCAACTGCTTTCAGTTGGTCATTTATCCCCGGAATCCTATCCCACAGTTCATATATGAAGGCAAAATGGAAGTCCACGATGTGAAGAAGGCCGTGTTGAGGTACTTGCCAACAGAACTCATCAAAAAGCTGGACCCTGCTAGTACGTATTAATACCTTATGAATGGGTTCGTGAATCTTTCCCTACCTTAGATGTTGACGTTTTCCTTACCACTGATGCGGCCATGCCCAAGGTCTTGCTTTTCACCGAGAAAGACTCTCCGCCACCGATGTTCAAGGCGCTCAGTAAGTCTTGTATTTCATGAGGGTTGGTAAAGTGCTGTGGTTAGGCAATGAATTCCGCAAGGAGATGCAGTTTGGTTTGGTGAACGTGAAAAAACAGGCAGATCTTGCTAAGCGGTTTGGTGTGAAAAAAGCACCCAAGATTTTACTACAACAGGCTGCTGGCAAGAAACCCGAAGCGTAAGACCGCCAACTATGGTCATTTCGTTCTATTCGATCGCGACTATCTTGTGGCACGCATATAATTTTTCAGTGAATTCTATATTAAAATTGCAGTGAAACTGCGTGAATTGTTCTTGTAGGTATAAGGGGGAAGTGTCGTATGTTCCTATTGCTGATTGGGTCAACCTACACAGAGAGACATTCTCCAGGGGAGGTAACTATGTGCTGTGATAGTGTGTGGTTAGTTGAGCTGGATGGTCACAGGTGGATTTGAGGAGACTGCGAGGACTGGCTCGGGCAGTGAGACTGAGGCGCCTTCTAGACCGTGGCTTGCCCAGGAGATACCGGAAATCACTAAGAGGAGCGCCAAACATGTTTGTTTTGACGGTGGAGAGGTATTGTTATTATGAGTGTTTGATTTGACTTGGCTCACTACAGGGTCACTGTGTTATCTATTTGAAGGACGGTGGGCCTTTGTCCAAGGAGGAAGAGGGTGGACTTGTTGAGCTCAGGGAACGATTCACTTCACAACTACATAACCGGTAGAAAAAATTTCCTGGTTTGGTCGTATGAGCCCATCGATCATCTCAGAGGCGCTAAGCTGCGTTGGGTGTGGCTGGACGTGTCCAAGGAGGCAGCTTGGGCTGAGATGTTTGGCATTAGCCAGTTCCCCAATGTTGTCGTTTTCAACCCTCATAAGCGTCTCCGCTTCTGCAAGTTTGACGAGGATGACGAGGAGTAAGTGTTGGTCGGCGGTTCGTGGGTGGTATATCCGATTGTCTCAGGCATAAGGGAGATAAGGAAGGCATTGAATACCTAGTGGATAAGGTGCTGGGAGGTGACGGCCGATTCAAGATTGTTAAGGGACAGAAACTCCCGGAACTTTCGGAAAGGGAGGAGGATACGAAGAAGCCTCAAAATGGGAAGGATGAGTTGTAAATGCCGTGTACGGCTAATCCAGTTTTACTCGTGGCTGAGATGCTTTTTTGGATGTTTCCCACAGGCACAATTATTTCCAGTGTTGTGTTGTCAGTGGTGGCGATAGACATTGACTTGGTTTGTAGCAACTGTCGCGGAATTTGTCTTGATCTGTGAATGGTCAACGCCCAA
>NW_003212397.1:130792-147446 GCF_000006405.1 Perkinsus marinus ATCC 50983
TTAACATGAAGAATACATCATTCAGATGAGGGCAGGTTGAACTGGACCCGGAGCTGGAGCGTATGGGAGCATCTGTTACGGCTGTGGTTCACACCAATCAGCCTTATCGTTCGCATCTAGAGCAAGTAGGAGTCTCGAAGTTAGAATGAGTGAATCAGTGAGTATCCAGATACGGGAGATACCATCTGGAGATGATGTACCAGCACTCGTGGTCGCCTTCCTTGACGACGACGCAGCCTTGGCGACTTTCAGTCAGTTCGAGGCTGACCAAATCGATCGACATTTACCCAAGGCGAAGACTAGGCTCATTCTCTCTCTGTCACAGTCCAAGGGTAACTAAGCTCTTGATAAGTAACGATTCGGTCGGAGCAATCCAGGACCGAGTGAGTTGAAAGCCAATCTCGTGTTGAAAGGCATAGACTGGCAGGATGAATGTGCTGACTTGCCAGCCACGGCAATCGAGGCTATTCTGGCGGTAGATATTGCGCGTCGGAAGAAGTGAGAATGTCAGACATGTACCGCGATGGGTTCATCTGTTGCGTGTCACAGACCTCCAAGCCAATTCAAATCCCGAGTTCAAACATCCGTTAGTAGTTCGGTCGACGCATCGCGGACTGGTGCATCGGGAGACATCGTGTGGATCGTAGTGACACCTGCAGAGACGTAGCGTTACAGCGTTAGGTGGTCTCAGGCCATGTTACAGCAGATTCCCGGGGTGGGTGCTGATATGGCAGCAGCAATAGCGAGCAGGTCATATGTGTGACCTGTTATAAATTTTGAGCCTCAAATAGATACCCCACTTTACCGAGCTTGCTAGAGGCATTGAGCAACGGGGCGAGCCAGGTCGAGAACACCATTGCTATGCTTGAGCTAAAGGTGATACGATCAGGATAGTCAGGTCACTTCGTGCTCATTCATGTCGAAGCCATGCGTTATCGTATTATTCTTCAATGGTCTCGTGGCCTAATGGATAAGGCGTTGGTCTTCGGAACCAAAGATTGTGGGTTCGAGTCCCACCGAGATCGTTTTTCTTTTTTCAGGTTCGATCCAAGCAAGGCGTTCGAAAGATCGGGCCCGCCGTCGCCTCCCGCATAAGTCGTGTATTCACTGCAACTTCTCATGAAACATTAGTCAATTAAGTTTCGTTCCTCCCAGGATGATGCCTTGCGTTCGGAATTTTGAATTATTTCGAGCTCGACGCCCTTCTAGCTCCCCAGGAGACGCTCGTCGAACCACGCTTGTTGAACAAGCCTTGTTCACCTTATCCCACCCAGTCTCTATCGTGGTTGAGTCACCCAGGTTAATTGCATGCTGCCTGATCTGGCATCGCTGACATAGTTTAGCCATTGTTTCGGCTCTAGTCTACTTTTTACCTCTGTTTACAAGATCACAGCAAGCCAGCGCCAAGTTTATGCACTCCCAATTATTCTCACTTGTTCCGTATGTATCTGGGCTAGGATATATCACACCCCGTGCTCGTCGGAAACACAGCGGGAATCCTCTCGAGTTTCAGAAGTTAGTGTGGACTTCTCTCTGGCCCTGATCATGTGGGATATTGAGCTTATCTAGTATGCAATTAACTGGATCTATCGGGGCGTAGCACTCCGTGATTATAATCCTTAGACTCAGAACAGTCTGTTGCAGCGATAGTTCTTATTCGCCAGCCACCATGTCTGCAGAGCTGATGAATACCCATCTCGAACAAGCCGATCCCAAGGCCAGTGGTTCGTTTCTGCGGATGACTGCTGAGTTTGCCTGTAGGTTTTCGATATCATCGAACATGAGAAGGAGCGTCAACGTACCAATGTTTGCCTGATAGCATCAGAGAACTTCACCAGCCAGGCGGTAAAGGCCTCTCCCATTACTACGTCTGTTATACTATTGGCAGGTTCTTGATGCAATCGGATCTGTCATGACAAATAAATATTCGGAGGGTTATCCTGGGGCTAGGTGGGCATCAACGCGATTCTGGTCATGAGAATTTCGTTGGCAGATACTATGGGGGCAACGAGTTTATCGACCAGATGGAGACTCTATGCATGGACCGTGCTTTGGAGACCTTTCGTCTTGACCCCATAAAATGGGGTGTCAACGTACAGACTTTGAGCGGTGAGTGGAGCCTTTTACTTGGGTTGAGTATGCGTCTACCAATTCAGGTTCACCCGCCAATCTGGCGTTGTACACCGCCTTGCTGGATGTCCATGATCGCATTATGGCGTTGGACTTACCTCATGGTGGCCATCTCAGTCACGGCTATCAGACTGATACGAAGAAGGTTTCAATGATATCCAAATTTTATACATCCATGCCGTAATGCCTCCTGAGACGTGTGAGCGAGATTTGGACTCTGGCAGATACCGTCTGAATGAGAAGACTGGTCTCATCGACTACGACGAATTGGAAAAATTTGCACAGCGTTTTAGGCCTAAGCTTCTTATCTGTGGCTATTCCGCGTAGTGAATCCAAAGCCCGATATGAGTCTTCACCGTGACGCAGGTACCCTCGTCATTTCGACTTTGCCCGTCTCAGAGCTATCGCGGACTCAGTCGGCGCGATACTGCATTGTGATATGGCACATGTGGCAGGTTTGGTGGCAGCTGGGGTCCACCCATCTCCTTTTGTAAGCTCTCATTATACGTTACGTAGGCTTATTATGTGCACTTGACAGGAACTGTGCGATGTTGTTACTACTACTAGCCATAAGACCCTCAGAGGACCGCGTGGGGCGATGATTTTCTACCGTGTGGGCCAGAAGGGTAGCAAGAGCATGAGTAGGGTTCATCGTGACAGAGGATGAGCTCATGTGTTGATAAGAATGGCAACCCTATTATGTATGACTATAAGGAAAAAATCAACGCTACGGTGTTCCCGGGGTTGCAAGTAATTTGCCGTACCTCAATCCTGCTAGTGTTATATAGGGCGGACCCCATAACCATATCATTGCCGGACTGGCTGTGGCATTGAAACAGGCTCAAACTGAGGAATACAGGCACTACCAGGAACAGGTATATACTTCCATGCCACGCCGCACTGTATCGGTTTCAGTACAGGTAGTGAAGAACTCGAAAGCCTTGGCGGAAGAACTGATGAAATTAGGATACGATCTAGTCTCGGGAGGTAGTAACAATATCCCTCATACATCATCCAATAGTATGTGCCTTGTTAACCAGGCACGGACAACCATCTAGTTCTTCTGGACTTGCGCAGTAAGGGCATCAACGGTAACAAGACCGAGAAGCTATGCGACCATGTTGCGATTTCTCTCAATAAGAATACAGTATGTTCATAGGAGACCAGGACTGTGTTCGTAAGGCTCTCCAGGTTCCCGGGGATAAATCGGCTATCACTCCCTCGGGACTGAGGATCGGGGCTCCCGCCATGACCACTCGCGGTGCTAATGAAGACGACTTCCGCAAGATTGCCCAATTCATCCACCGTGTCGTGGAAATAGGTTTGCAGGTTATCGGTTATTTCGCACATGCTATACCCCACGTTTAGCTATTAGTAGGTCCAGAAACAGTCCGGACCGAAGCTCAAGGACTTTCTAGCTATTTTGGATAACTCTCCTCCGCCTGAGCTCGCTCAGCTGCGCGACGAGGTCATGACTTTCAGCCGTGGATTCGTCCCGATCGGTCAATGAAGTGTGGAATGGGAGTTTTTCTGACTCTGGGATGGTGTCTGGGTTATGGATCTTTTGAATGTTTCATGAAGTCAAGACAAATGATTGGTTCTTGCGTTGTAGTCTTCTTTAGTGCCATAAGGTCGCCTGAGGTAAGGCCATAAGGCCATAAGGTACTAATTGAAGAATTCGCATATTGTGGCAGGAGTAGGGCCCCTGCTCCTGCCACGGTAGTGGCACCCCGGCTTGTATGCGCTGAACAACATTTATGATATAAAGCTCGGCTGTTGGCATCAACCACAGTGTTCATACTATTAAGACTCGTATCCGACCATATTATACTACTGATGATACTGTTTGATTATAATGTTGAAGATCAAGGACGAAGGGGGGCCTCGAGTCCCATAAGGAAAATTCTCAGAAGTTCTCTCTGTTACCTTTCATCCTATCTGTGTCGTAACGCGAGTAACTGGACCTTGGGCAGAACACAACAGGACAGTCTGTAAGGAGCCTGGAAACTCAAGGGTATTATTAGAACCTTTAAAGCCATGTCCTATCGATCAGCTGGACGCTTACAGCATATTTCAACCAGGACACAGAGGTAGAGTCGGAATCGAGAAAAAGATGAACGGAGCGAAGATGATGAAGTGATAACGACCAGGTCGTCAAGGTTCCGGGCAATGACTGGTTGTGAATCGTCATTGAATGAAAGCGAACCAATGTTCGCTACTCATGCGAAACGCCTCTGAACTCCTCATTCGTTAACCTGAACATGCTTGCGTATTCCGTATTCCAAAATATACAAGAATCACTCACGGAGAACGCCATGACTTACCGTCTGGACACCAACAAAATGGAAGACTAGCCCTCGGTGCACATTGGCAGCTGTAGGGGCATTCCTTGCACATGTGATGAAGCAAAACTCTCGGCTGTGAAATCTGCTCCAGCCTTCTTTCAGTATCATCGTTCACTGCATGGGAAAGCATGGTCAAAGCAGTAATGATCAACACGACGTGGAAGACGCTTTTCATATGTAGCAGAAGCTAAATATAGTGCCTGAGGCTCGCACTGGTCCACTTAACAACTGAAGGAATGATAGGAGTGCACTATGCAACACTCAGTGTAGCGCTTTCGTGATCCAGCCAATCACCACTGGTGAACAAGCCAACACTAGGGACTAAATGATATCGAAGTTCAATACTGATACTATCCAATGAAGAGATCCCAGAAGTCCTCTTCATTCCGGAGTCCATCTGCCTCACCAAGATCGATCAACTCGCCTACTTCACGTGAAACGCTACGAATGAACAAGATTCCGCACAACCAGCTCTGTATCCCAAGTAGACCTGCTGCCAGAAAAATAAGGGAATCGGCCTCAGTCGGGAAATTTCAGTTGCTCACCAAGGACATAACTTCCTGTTAGTCGCAGTTCACTTGATTTCTCGAGAATCGCCTTCATGAAGCCACTGGTAGAGCCGCTGAGGAAAAGTGTTGCATCAAAGACTACGTTCAGGTGGTGTTGGATCCAAACTTCGGATTCCGAATAATATTATCTTCAACGTGACTAAATTAGACAATGCAATTGTCACACTGCGCGGGTCTGCGTTGCACTCTGACGATTAGCGCGGTCGACTCGCCCTAGTCTGATTTTATTTTTTCTCCTTCAAAACTGTGATCCAACAAGATGTCTTGAACATATGGTCTTAAACTCCTCAAGCCAGAGATGGACATATGTCTAGTGTGTAATACACACTGTGTATATCTGCCCATGATCTGTTTCGAAACGTATTCACTTCCATTCTTCAGCACCTCGTTGTGCTGAAGACTTGAAGTTGGTCGAATTAGAGTACCACTGTGACAGTTTCAGTGTAGTCCTTCGATCTTGGCAAAGCCAGCATATGCACCAATGACAACCCAGCAAACGAGGCCCCCACCAAGCCCGGCATGCACCATGAAGTTGCTGGTTATTTGAGAGATTCCCTCCTGGATTAAACGTGGCACTGTCGGCGAGCTCTCCGGGTCTACATAACACTGGATAGCTTTGATTCGAGCATGATGACTTCTGCTCGAATTAGACTCTAAATTTTAGAGTAGTCAAGTGATGAAGCTTACATTAGAATGTCATTCATGACAGTATTCAGCCAGGACTTGGCTGGCAGGTTCAAATGTATACCCATGGTTCGAAGCTCCTTTGTACACTCATTAGCATGATCATGCTAAGAGCGTATATCTCCTAACCAACAGGATTCGAGAGGGTGGGAGAAGAAATAACGATCTTCCTTCGAGGGTGCCACAAGGGTGTCATTAGCTATAGCTTTCTTAATTGTGGCCGTATCGCTCTGTCAATCTGTTCTGAGGCGATTCGCTAGGGCGCAGGATCACTTTACTCACGCACACCAACTCTTCAAGAGTTACTTTCGGTGGGAACATCATATGGTCGACATTCTTCATAACGAGACTCCGTGAACCGATCTCTAACACAGCCTGGAAGAGGCAATCGACGCGTCATAGCATCGGGGTCCAATGAGTGTTCACGAAGGGAATACCGAGTGGTCCCATTTTGTGTCACGAAATTCGTGATGGTACTGTGGAGTCCATAGTATGGACATCTTCATCTTATACGAGCCTCAGCTCACGACGACTCCATCACCTTGGCGATTCCCATGCAATTGACAGCTTGACGTGATGATCATGCAGAAACGGTCAGCATGGCAACCACGCATCATCATCGTGTTCATCTTCATCATTGTCAGTTTCACAGTCGCTAACATTGTCTGGTAAATCTGGTCCGACCACTTTCGCCAAGAAGCCGTCGTCTTGTTTTGGGTCATAGAATCGATATCTGACAATGTAACGAGAACGAAATAATAAACAGTAGATTGCACTCAACCCTTCCTCTGCGAAGCTCGGCACGAAATTCTCCTGAGGTAGCTGCGCCGGAGCTGTGGCAAAGTTGACGAAATAGATTCCTTTGCTGTGGAACGCTCGCAGTAACCTGAGGTGTTCGCGATGACTATTAATAGTGGAGATCATACCCTTCTTGTTCGAGTGGTAAGCCAAAGATTCCATTCATGACTATGAGCAAACAATCGAATGACGATAAATGAAATCAGTGAAGTCGCATCATAATGTATCGCTCACGGAACAGAGAAATTCGAGCGAGATATATGCGTGTGTGCCATAGTGAGATAGCGGTATACTCTAAGAAAACCACATAATGTAGTATTGACACGCTCGAGGTTTCTTGAGTTCTCTAGAGAGTACCTCTCGAAATGATGATAGTCCATACGTCTTGCCTTCTTAAATGTCAGATTGCACTGGTCGAGGGCTTCAAGACAATAGTCGCGGAAACACAAGGTGGATGTCGGCTGAGTCGGTAAACCTTTCGAATTAGTCACGGACACGGCCATTCTCACTATGCGGTTGATGGAGCACCACATCTTATAATTATGTTCTAGCATATTGAGTACGGTGAGGCGCTTGAACATCTTGAAGACATCTTGGTTTTTACGGAAGAACGCTATCCGGATCATAGCGTCCCACTCCTGACAACGCAGGTCCCGGGTTCGATTCCGACTCACTGCACTTCTTACTGCAAAATCGACCTTCGGCGCCGGAACACGTGGTGTGAGCCGAATTATCACTGAAGTAGTCTGCGGCTGCGGGAAAAATGCTCGGCCCGGTACCTGAGGATCAAGTGAGTCAAACAATGATTCGCAAGGTTTGCCGAACTTGGCACTGCCAAGACAAGGCAACACTGGGGTCTATACACAGAACGACTGACACTCTCGACGGGGCATATCTCAACTCCCAAGTAGAAAGCCCCTCGAGTCCAGTTCAGGACGCACAACATTCACTGAGGAAAAGAACGCCGCGAGATTGAGAGTGACAGTCGAACAAACGATTTCAAGAAGCATGATAGTATTCTCAATGGTTGGTTACCTTGCATATCCGTTCTGCTTTGAAGAACATCCGCATGTTTAGCGACAATCGAGAGTATATCTTCTCTCCAGGGTCCGCTAGGAGCTTCTTTCCAAATTCATGCCTGATACCAAAGCTGGCCAATACTGTACGTAAGCCGACTTACTGCAGCATAATGATACCAGTCCGGAACGGATGGCCCATCAGCTTCAAAAGGAATCCCGTTGCCAAGTGGTATCTACAATAGCCCATTCTACATTCAACTCACCCTCGAGAAGGCTGCCCCGTCAAGCGCAATCTCGAGCTGGTGTACACATGGAGGTGAGTCAGGCCCGGTTGATCGAACAGTTGAAGTCCAGTTGATGGGAACCCGCGAATGATTCTTAGAGTCAATTGCCAGGGAGAGAGTAGATCGAAATGAGCGTCTTAGCGGAGGAAAAAATTCGAACGTCACTCACGGTAGGTTAGCTATGACAACGTCAAACCTTGGCAAAGCCAGTCTCTTGAAATCACCCGTAACAACTTCCATATTTGAGGCTCCTCTGAAAGCATGCCATAATCATTTTACGAGAATTGATAAGCTAACTTCATCTCCGCACGTCTTTCAACCTCCTTAGCCAACCCTTCGTTAACTTCCATTGCCACCACTCGATTCGCCAGCTCGCTCAGTTTGACGCTCATATTCCCTGTTCCCGGACCCATCTCCAGAACAGTGTCTGAAGGTCGAATTCTAGCCGCCTGAAGATGACACAAGTTCATATTTTCCTGTGAGTTTCACAGCTCTCTGCGACGCGTATTGGCATCAGCAACACATCAACACTCTGGGCATCCGATGACGTAATCCCGATCATAAACACAGTCATCATTGACTCAAGACGGCTCGAACAATGAGTCGACTTTTACCAGTAGTATTCTAGTGATAATGTCCTCATTCTGCAGCAAGTGGCCGCCTCGATTCCTATACATAACTAGCGCGCTATGAGGATGCATGATGGTTTTTTGCAATGGAGCCGGCTTCGAGCTGTAGACCCCTCGCAGCGGACGATGCACTCGAGGATGCTGGCGTATAAACATCAGAAACCACACAACTGTGGTGGCCAGACACACTCCTGCAGCGACATCTATTCCTGTGTTCCTCAGCGGATGTTCACCACAGCCTGATGAACAACCCCAAGTCACTTCCAAGGTTAAGTTGGCAGCAACCCTATGAAGGTGAGAAGGTCAGTGACTTCTCGCTTCCACAACTAACTTGCGCTCGCCCGTAGACTATTCAGAAATATATTTGGCAAACGGGGCCGCTATGCCATTGGACTATATCATTTAGGAATATATCGAGCGCAAGGGGCCACTATGCCCGCGGACTCTATCGTTCAGAAATATATTTGGCAAACGGGGCCGCTATGCCATTGGACTATATCATTTAGGAATATATCGAGCGCAAGGGGCCACTATGCCCGCGGACTCTATCGTTCAGAAATATATTTGGCGAACGGGGCCGCTATGCCACGGGACTACACCATTTAGAAACACATCGAGCGCAAGGGACCACTATGCCCGCGGACTCTACCGTTCAGAAATATATTTGGCGAACGGGGCCGCTATGCCACTGGACTATACCATTTAGGAATATATCGAGCGCAAGGGGCCACTATGCCCGCGGACTCTACCGTTCAGAAAGGTATTTGGCGAAGTAGGCTGCTATGCCAGTGGGCTATATCATCTTCAAACCTATCCAGCGAGTGGGGCCGCTATGCCGGTGGAATACACCGACCAGGAAGGTATTTGGTGGATGGGGCAGCTATGCCAGCGGTCTACGATCCCACATACGAATGTAGAGATATCAACTCCAAAGATTGAGCTTGCCTCCAGGTCTCGACAGAAATTCCCCGCGTCGACATCTATAGCCCATGAGATAACTCCGGCGATTTATGGAAGCAATTAGAGGTATCATTCACGTACAACTTTAGTTCTCAATCTTAAACGTGCGATCCTACGGCCGGGACGACCCTCTTCACCAAATAGATGGTATGGAACCTCCAAAAGATTCCCCCCGAGCTAAATCGAACAACAATACTAGAAATGAAACTCACGGCATGCATTGAGTGCTGTTACACGTTACTACGTTCGACACAGTAACGATAATCCCTTGCAAAGGGACG
Source organism: Perkinsus marinus ATCC 50983 (assembly GCF_000006405.1). Classification (NCBI taxonomy): domain Eukaryota; phylum Perkinsozoa; order Perkinsida; family Perkinsidae; genus Perkinsus; species Perkinsus marinus. The sequence goes on from NW_003212397.1 coordinate 140,492, forward strand.
GTAAACGTAAAAGGGATACCCATCATCACCTGAACAGCAATGACGATGCCTCGTGCCATCCCCTGAACCGACCTGTGAAGGATCTCTTGAACTCGCCAGTGCTACAGAAGACCAGTTCATCCTCGACCAACTCCTCACATGAGGTTACATACTGGTCGCAAATGAATACCTAGCGGAGAACTAGTACAGCTGAGCTGAACTTAGCGCGGTGACGCACAGCATTGGGCGGGGCGTGAAGTTGTAACATATGGTCTAGCCCCCAGATGACCGGCTGAACCTCCTGTGACACGGGACAAAGATGAGCTTGTTGCGCAATGGCTCGGAAAAACTGACAGTTCATCACACTTCATAAAAATATAACGGACTAGTGTTACTTCTCTGTTCGTGATCATTTGCCTCTCCTCCTTTGTACCAGCCCTTGTGCTTTCTAGTTGTCTTACGATGCAGTTGCTGTATAGTTTACGACATACCTACAAAATTATCTCATACCACTCATCGAAAACAACATGGAGACCTAGATTTGTCACTACGCTGTGAAGCCGTCTACGGAGAATTGAATGCAATGAGGAACCTAGCAACCCTACCTCACTTTTTGTAATCTTCCGAACACAGATAATACTGTGCGCAGGACATATACACACATTATTATATTGACAGGAATGGTAACGATACGCGAGGCTAAGGACCTCGATGGGCGTGGCAGTTCCATTTCTTCACGTGTCACTACGTCTAGAGGTATCCATTAGACGCAGCAATGATGGCCGATCGATAAACCGTCCGGGCATACCAGGTTGAAGGATGCTTACGATCAGTCGTAACACACGTCGAACACACGCCTCACATCTGGCGACCGGAACGCAATGAAGTCCGCTTTGTTGGAGAGGTCGCTTCCGTGCTCCTCGACAACTTGTCCTCCCAAATCCATACGTATCCTCACCGGGTTGGAGCACATATGAACGCCCTTGAATTTTTCTGAGGTACACCACTAAACCCGCGAGAAACCGAGCCACCATACTTGCAATCCTCTCCGTGAGATAGTCCCCAAGGGCAGGAATCGGCAGGAGACCTCCGATGCCAGCAGGATCGTCCGGGCCGGGTACGAATACAAGCTGGGAGTTGGCCATAGTTTCTGAAAATGGACAGTAGAGGGATCGAACCAGGAACCTCGGGCATGTGCAATCCACATCATTCCTAATCTTACTCGGGTATTGTTCCAATTCTTCCGATAACCGAGCCCAGCATGCTCTATAATCTCTGACACTTTTCGCTGACTGACAGAAAAGCCAATGCCACTACTATACCCACTCATCCTTCATTCTATTATAGAATTTCTATAGCTTCTCATACCAAGTATGGTAGAGCTAATTCTAATAGTATATTCTAAAAACGAATCGAGAAATTCCGGACCAGAATTCTGACGGGGGGATTTTGCAATAATCCTCATTTAACTCACTTCGCGAATCATCAATAGCCGAAAAATTCCAATCCATGTAATACCTTCATATTGACAGGCTTCTTGGTGAAGTTGCCCATGAAAACATACACTGCTGGAGGCGGCTGATCCATCCTCTCAAAGCCGAAGAGAATATCGGCCAATTTTTCCAAGGTATCATCGTCATCCAAATGGACCTGAAAAGACACCTCCCTATTGCCAGAGCTACTAATGACACGATTTACTTCGCCCATGACCACCACCATGAGGTCCTCGGCCGACTCAAGGCCAGGTTGGCCGATCTCGGAGATCTCGAGCAAGCCGGTATGGTTACCGAGCTGATTGTCTCTGGCCGTCGCACCAAAGATGTCTATGGTGGGGTCGCAGAACTTCCGTGAAACTACCTCGGGAAGAGAACGACGATATGTATTTGTTAGATTTGTTAGCCATGCTCTTTCGTATCAGATCACGAACGTCAATTGAACATGAAAAATGATGGCAATCTAGCTACAACTACGGGCAGATATTGCTTTTTCACTAAACCGTCCGTCCTCAACAGGAGATCTAATGCATTAAGATCATACTGGCTGGTAGCTATAGGTTACTCTTAGGAGGCATCTTCATCTCAAGTACGTGAAAGATCCCGTCACCCAAGTCGGACATTTCTCCTTTCAGAAGCACCTACGGTAGCCAATGCATAAAGAGAATGGATCGATACTCCTACGAAGCTCGCATCCACAACGATGAGCTCGCTACTCGGCACACACTGAGAGAAATCTAACTTGACATTCTGGTGAATATCCTCAATCTGCAATGACCCCTCAGATGCTCTCGAGAGAAGACCGAATACGAACTGAAGAAAGTCGTCTCGACAAGCCTCAAATCAGCTTGCAAGAATATACTCACTTTAACACCCGCGTTGCCCGGCAAATTCTCAACGGCAGTTATTACAATACGCTCGCTAGTACCCGGATTGAGGAGTGACTGCTCTTCTGGCTTCGGGGGCTCCTCAATGCAAATGTCCTAGACAAAACGCTCAATATGAAATATTCCTAGTAGGAGCTAAATCTTGTTGGATCATATATGATGGAAAGTTATATAGTCACATCAAAAGAACTGAATGCTGCAGTTCTCATTGAGAAGTACTTCAACATCAGGATTGATGCTGATTCTCTCCATCATTCCTCCCGTCGATGCCTGGAAAACGTCCCCCAGGCCCTTGACACGGATCTGTAGTAATATATTCGATCAAGTTGAGATCCTACTCCTAACCTTGGGCATTTTAGATCCCTCCGAAGCGATTTTTTCCATTGCCAAATCCACGTACGTAGGATTACCGGACGATTCTGATAGGAGATATGAACAAGCTTGCTCACCAGAGCCGTACGCCAGAGAGCTTTCCGAAGGGCCAGGAACCTCTCCCGATACATCGCAGAATGTTCTGGCGCGCCACCCATCACTGAGGGCAGCTTACGAGCCGGCACCTAGCGGAAGACGATGCGAGCCCTTAGAGTCAATGGCATTACGAACTGCTGGGCATCCTGAGCGTTGGTGTACCGTAAACCTGCTCTAACAGGACCACCAAGAGAGCCATAGGCATCGATGAGGCGAATGCACGCGGGTCGAGAAGATGAGGAGACTCCGTCTAATGGCATTACTCGGGCTCCCTTATTGACACTCATGTTGGAGTCACTTGCGACAACACAACACTCAGACACGATGGGAGACGCTTCCCTGTGGGAACAGGATTATACACCTCTGACATGGTAGATGATTATACGAATCACAAGAGAAACGTTCATGAATAAAACCAGTCATACAAGTAGTCAGACCCTATAGATAAACGCGTGAAACAATGGTATGTAGTATTCACGTACTGCACAGCCATAGAAAGCCGTTGAATTCGAAGAAGTTCAACACGGAGAACCGTTCAAGTCGGCATGGAGACACCGTTGAGGAGCACTGAGTCATAACAAGAGCGCAAGATATCACCTTAGATTAGTATGAATTGCTCTCCGTCAGTCTCCAATGCATCGGTTCTACGAAATGATGGAGATCTGTCGAAATTTGGTTGATTTTTTGTCTATTTCTTCTCATTGGGTTCAATATTACACTTTAGAACATCTAGTTTGTTCTTGGATCCATCTACTTCGGCGAGACGCGCTAATTCGGTGGTTCGAATCCGAAATTAAAAACGCAAATACGCGTCTCGAACTTTCAGTTTTACTATCTTCGAACTTTGAAGTACGTCCAATATGAATAGGAAGTTTAATTTAGTGTGAATAGTCGGACATTTCAATTTGGATGATATTCGAACCTTCGGTTTTCGTCTCGGAGGCATGTGTTGAGAGTCCCAACATATCCCGACTTGGGACTTATGTTCCCTTTCCTCAGCTCAGTCCGGAGATTTCCTCACACTTTATGGGAGTTTACATACAAATTCTCTCACAACTGCACAGAAACCAACGAGAATTCCCTCCAAACTCCTCTCAACTTTCTTACTGTTACCAGCACGTGTAATTGACCATGTGTTTATTCCCCCACACTGTACGGAAGAGAAACAATGCGATTTCTTGACTTTTGTATTACTTCCAAGTACATCTAAGGTAAATTGGAAATTCAATTTCGTGTAAATATTCGGCCATTCCAATTTGGATAATTTATTACCGTCGACAGTTTTGCCTCGGATTCGTGTCTTTGGGGAAATCGAACGTTATGGGGCCGCTATGCCACTGCTACGATCCGAAACAAAGATTCTTCCGTAGACCCTATCGGATCTGGTCGTATCATTGGATGTGCTCGATAGTGAACCGTAAAGCTGTTGGTTTCGCGAACCCCAATGAAATTGATGGTTCCAATGACGAACTAGATGTCCGGAAGCTGTTGAAATACGCCAGTGCTCAGATAGCCTGATCCCTGAGTATACCCAACTGATCGCGGGTGCACTCAAGGCGCAGCGCACCTTGTGCATGAGAATTCCACGAGTTCATACAAGATTTCTTGGATGGCTCCGGTACTTGGCAGATTTCGGAAAGACGAAAGTTACAGTATCATCTGAGCAGGGTTTTATGTGTCAGAAAGTGCCATGTTGCCTAACTCAAATTTAACTTGCTATCAGCCGACTCAACTGAAGGTGAAAAACGTCTCTTACGAGCAGGTGAGAATTATGGGAACTACCACTCACTGCATTGCATTCTGTTTGTCTCCAGAATTCAACGATGAAAGCTCTAGCTCGACAACCTAGGAGGAATCTCATCTCTTCTTATCCACAGCTCGTAAGCAGGATCTGAGCTCGACACAGTATCTGAACACGATCATAACAATCGCAGGACTTGCCCAAGATGCCACGATCTGAATGCTGCCGGTTGATCCACGAGTTCAAGGAACGCCAATGGCTCGCCTCACGAGGTCCTTCAGTTTTAGCGTTGATTCAGCCCCATTCTGGACTGCTGTGGACTTCGGTTTGAATCTGAGTGAATTGCTGGTCTTGTCTGACTCACTCTGAGGCCTCCATTCGCAAGCTCGAAAGAAGGAGCTCTATGAGCCTCATAGCATGGGGCATCCTGGGAGTTTCTCGCGAATGTTTCGGCCTAAATCGCGCAACTTCCACATGAGGTTCCTAACTTAGTTGGTCTCACGTAGATTCGGGTGTCTTTCGAAATCCGGGTGTTTGGTCGGGGGTGTTCCATTGAGTAGATCGGCTGCTGTTATGGGTAGGTCGAGGGTGTATGATTGATTTTGATGACCAAGAACGGAAGATGCTTCGAACGTATTTTGATGCTCTTGACGATGACGGTTCCGGATCTATAGATGTCAGTGAACTCGAGGAGGTCAGTGCGGACGTTTCTGCTGGAGGGTCGAATCAAAACGATGACACAGCTTCACTCAGTAGTCGTTCGATCTTCTATTTGAGCCTGTTTCGGTTGGATGCCCGTATCGTTAAGGCGCCAGCTTAGGTTATGGTGGCCCTCGGACTGGCGGAAAAGTCCTCAGATGTGGAGAAAATGGTTGCTAATGTTGACGAAGATGGTTCTGGGGAAATCGAATTTCACGAGTTCCTCAGCATAGTAATAGTCACTCTTTTGAGTGCCTTCACGTCATTGCTGACTATTAGTTACGTAGAGGTCACCAGTCGAGTGATCCGAGTTCAGCTGCAATGTTTAAGGTCTGAATTTTATGATCTTTCAGCTTGATAGGTTTTCTTCTTAGGTGTTCAAATCTTTGATTCGTGGCGACCTCGGCGACACCGAAAACATTGGCTTCAAGCTCCTCACGTCTGCGTATCGACGGAAGAGAATTATGGATGCAATGATGGGGAAGAAGGAGTCGGCTCAGCAGGTGAATGAATTTCTAGGAATAGATCAGCTTCGCATAACTCTTTAGTTCAACGACATACGTCTTATAACTCGGCTTTCTCTGATGAACGGCCGCAAGTTTGCCGCAGCTCACTCGATTTCTCGAGAATCGTTTTTGTGATGCCCCTGTTAGAGTCGTTGAGGAGAAGTGTTGCATCAAAAATTACGCCCAGACTGCGTTGGGTGCGTATCATATTATCTCCAACGCGGCTAGGTTAGAAAATGCATATTCGCCAATCCAGGTCCAAGGGATGCGCATCCTAAGAGCCTTTGAAAGGCAACTGAATGAGTCTAGGCATTCAAATCAATCCATAAATTCCCAAAAAGTGAGTCTCTAGTGATCTTTGATAGCCAACTGTACTTGTCGCAGAGTGAACAGGAGTGTACTGTCAAAAACTCTCCCCGACAACAGGTGATGCCCTCACTTTATGTGCAGCATTAATTTCAACGTGTCAGCGCCTCTACGTTGCACCCTTACGATTAGCGGGGTCGACTCGTCCTCATCGACGTGATCTGGTGCAAGTTCTCAAAAACTATGATCTTAAGATGTCTTGAACATATGGTCCTAAACTCTTCAAGCCAGAAATGGACATATGTCTAGTGTTTATATCTGCCCGTCGTGTGTTTTGAAACGTATTCACTTTTATTATATTAATCTCGTTGTGTTAAGGACTTGAAGTTAGTCGAATTAGAATATCTGTGGAAGTTTAAGTGTAGTCCTTCGATCCTGGTAATGCCAGCATATTCACCAATAACAACCCAGCAAATGAGGCCACCACCAAACCCGGCATGCACCACATGTATTTGCGAGGATTCTTTCCCGGATTAGGCATGACACTGTCGGCGGGCTGTCCATCCTCGTAGACGTTCCGTGGTCGTTTGCCTGCTTCACGTGAACACTGGTCATTTACATTACACTGGGTAGGACACATCAGGCATTCATGCGATTATCCACCGTTTTAGATGGTCAGGACGCTCATCCCCTTAGCAAAGGTGCACATGATTGGCCTTTGAATCTCACCGCCTTTCTTATCTCATAGTATCAACATATTTACCATGTTATATGGAGAATAAGTATATGATGTATTATACATCATTCGTCGTACTCGAGAATTCCTCATCGGCTCAACACAGAGAGACTCGCTACTGAATGTCTGCGGCAGGCTGC
>NW_003212397.1:147546-163030 GCF_000006405.1 Perkinsus marinus ATCC 50983
ATGTGGCAGCACATGCCCTCCTCTTTTAGATTGCGGAGTAGCTACTAGCTTCTCAACAGGAATCTTGTCAACTTTCCACTACTTCGACCTTTTTGACGACGAAGATGCATTGGGCGATAGTGGGAGTAGTTTAACGTCGGTGGAATGGATAGTTGCAGTAGATGGGAGATAAAGACTAGTCGCAAATAGGGACAAAGCTAGGAGTCTTACCAGTATCACACAGAGCAACATATGAATACAACACTTAGCCATACTGGCACAACGGTAGCTATCCAGCACCTTTCCAGCTTGCCACCTTGAATTGGAGGGTGATATAGGACTCGCGGTGCAACAGAAAGCTTCGGGGCTGTGTACGGAACCAAACATTGTCGGACATACTCGTAATCGGTCCTGCATTCACGAGGCACATGCGTTCCAGGATCCGTCTGGAAGCGGAATATCATCCCATGTGGGCTACTCTCTTTTCTTCTCGTAGTGCTCCACAATCTCACCGCTTTGCGAGACAACTCGCAGAAACGCGTATACGTCATTTCCTCACCATTATTGTGGGTTCGCAAGTATTCGTTCACGAAATGATGGAGTCTTTCCATCTTTCCATTGCAGAACGAACTACCCCTTGGTGTGGTAAAGTGAACGGTGTCCCATGTCTCCAGCAGTGATGCTATGGAGCTCGACGTGTACTAACTTCCCATATCGGTGTGTACTACACACTGGGTAGTATTAACGGTGCTATGCGGAAATTTTCCGCCAATAATGAAAGCAAATCACTGGCATCTGAGGCGATAGGCGTATTCAGTGTTGTGCGAATTGCAACGAACCCCGAATAGCTGTCGATCGCCGATACAATATAGTACCGACTACTTCCATCTGTCACCCGAGAATACGGCTCAGTGGTATCGGAGTGGATTCGTCTGAATGGGTGCGCGGCCTTGGGAATGGAGGACAGAGCCTCTGTCACAGAGGCTCCAGAGACATCCCATCGCCTGGGAGCGACTTTCCAGCTGCACATGTTTCGCATATGTGTTGATTGATAACACGAGCTAGACTAGCTGAGCTAGTCCTGGACTGTCGAACCATAGTGAATATTCTCCGTTACCATCGACCTCAGTCCCGTCGATGAAAAAATACTATCGAGTACATCTAAGGTAAATAGGAAATTCAATTTCTTGACTTTTCTATTATCGAGTACATCTAAGGTAAATAGGAAATTCAATTTCGTGACTTTTCTATTACTTCCAAGTACATCTAAGGTAAATAGGAAATTCAATTTCTTGACTTTTCCATTACTTCCAAGTAAATCTAAGGCAAATAGGAAATTCAAGTCGACAGTTTTGCCTCGGATTCGTGTCTTTGGGGAAATCGAACGTTATGGGGCCGCTATGCCACTGCTACGATCCGAAACAAAGATTCTTCCGTAGATCCTATCGGATCTGGTCGTATCGTTGGATCTGCTCGAGAGCGAACCGTAAAGCTGTTGGTTTCGCGAGCCCCAATGACATTGATGGTTCCAATGACGAACTAGATGTCCGGAAGCTGTTGAAATATGCCAGTGCTCAGATAGCCTGATCCCTGAGTATACCCAACTGATCGCGGGTGCACTCAAGGGGCAGCGCACCTTGTGCATGAGAATTCCACGAGTCTATACAAGACTTCTTGGATGGCTTCGGTACTTGGCAGATTTCGGATAGACGAAAGTTACAGTATCATCTGAGCAGGGTTTTATGTCTCAGAAAATGCCATGTTGTCTAACTCTAGTTTAATTTGCCGTCAGCCGACTCAACTGAAGGTGAAAAACGTCTCTTACGAGCAGGTGAGAATTACGAGAACCACCACTCACTACACTGCATTCTGTTTTTCCCTAGAATTCAACGATGAAAGCTTGATGAATCTGATGAAAGCTCAGATTCTAAGGAAGATCTGAGCTCGACACAGTATCTGAACACGATCATCACAATTGCAGGACTTGCCCGAGATGCCACGATCCGAATGCTGTCGGTTGATCCACGAGTTTAAGGATCGCCGATGGCTCGCCTCACGAGGTCTTTCACTTTCAGCGTTGATCCAGCAAAGCCCCATTCTGGACTGCTGCCGACTCCGGTTTGAATCTGAGTGAATTGCTGGTCTTGTCTGACTAGCTCTGAGGCCTCCATTCGCAAGCTCGAAAGAATGAGCTCTATGAGCCCCATAGCATGGGGCATCCTGGGGGTTTCTCGCCAGTGTTTCGACCTAAATCGCGCAACTTCCACACGAGGTTCCTAACTTAGTTGGTCTCACGTAGATCCGGGTGTCTTTCGAAATCCGGGTGTTCGGTCGGGGGTGTTCCATTGAGTAGATCGGTTGCTGTTATGGGTAGGTCGAGGGTGTATGATTGATTTTGATGACCAAGAGCGGAAGATGCTTCGAACATATTTTGATGCTCTTGACGATGACGGTTCCGGATCTATAGATGTCAGTGAACTCGAGGAGGTCAGTGCGGACGTTTCTGCTGGAGGGTCGAATCAAAACGATGACACAGCTTCACTCAGTAGTCGTTCGATCTTCTATTTGAGCCTGTTTCGGTTGGATGTCCGTATCGTTAAGGCGCCAGTTTAGGTTATGGTGGCCCTAGGACTGGCGGAAAAGTCCTCAGATGTGGAGAAAATGGTTGCTAATGTTGACGAAGATGGTTCTGGGGAAATCGAATTTCACGAGTTCCTTAGGATAGTAATAGTCACCCTGGTGAGTGCCTTCACGTCATTCCTGACTATTAGTTACGTAGAGGTCACCAGTCGAGTGATCCGAGTTCAGCTGCAATGTTCAAGGTCTGAATTTTATGATCTTTCAGCTTGATAGGTTTTCTGCTTAGGTGTTCAAATCTTTGATTCGTGGCGACCTCGGCGACACCGAAAACATTGGCTTCAAGCTCCTCACGTCTGCGTTTCGACGAAAGAGAATTATGGTTTGCATTGATGGGGAAGAAGGAGTCGGCTCAGCAGGTGAATGAATTTCTAGGAATAGATCAGCTTCGCATAAGTCTTTAGTTCAACGACATACGTCTTATAACTCGGCTTTCTCTGATGAACAGCCGCAAGTTTGCCGCAGCTCACTCGATTTCTCGAGAATCGTTTTTGTGATGCCCCTGTTAGAGTCGCTGAGGAGAAGTGTTGCATCAAAAATTACGCCCAGACTGCGTTGGGTGCGTATCATATCATCTCCAACGCGGCTAGGTTAGAAAATGCATATTCGCCAATCCAGGTCCAAGGGATGCGCATCCTAAGAGCCTTTGAAAGGCAACTGAATGAGTCTAGGCATTCAAATCAATCCATAAATTCCCAAAAAGTGAGTCTCTACTGACCCTTGATAGCCAACTGTACTTGTCGCAGAGTGAACAGGAGTGTACTGTCAAAAACTCTCCCCGACAACAGGTGATGCCCTCACTTTATGTGCAGCATTAATTTCAACGTGTCAGCGCCTCTACGTTGCACCCTTACGATTAGCGGGGTCGACTCGTCCTCATCGACGTGATCTGGTGCAAGTTCTCAAAAACTATGATCTTAAGATGTCTTGAACATATGGTCCTAAACTCTTCAAGCCAGAAATGAACATATGTCTAGTGTTTATATCTGCCCGTCGTGTGTTTTAAAACGTATTCACTTTTATTATATTAATCTCGTTGTGTTAAAGACTTGAAGTTAGTCGAATTAGAATATCTGTGGAAGTTTAAGTGTAGTCCTTCGATCCTGGTAATGCCAGCATATTCACCAATAACAACCCAGCAAATGAGGCCGCCACCAAGTCCGGCATGCACCACATGTATTTGCGGGGTTTCTATCTCGGATTAGGCATGGCACTGTCGGCGGGCTGTCCATACTCGTAGGCGTTCTGTGGTCGTTTGCCTGCTTCACGTGAACACTGGTCATTTACATTACACTGGGTAGGACACATCAGGCATTCATGCGATTATCCACCGTTTTAGATGGTCAGGACGCTCATCCCCTCAGCAAAGGTGCACATGATTGGCCTTTGAATCTCACCGCCTTTCTTATCTCATAGTATCAACATATTTACCATGTTATATGGAGAATAAGTATATGATGTACTATACATCATTCGTCGTACTCGAGAATTCCTTATCAGCTCAACACAGAGAGATTCGCTACTGAATGTCTGCGGCAGGCTGCCGGGTTGGCAGAACTGATTGCCGGGTTGATGTTGTTGTCCACGGCTTTGCGGCCGTTCTGTTCTTCGACGAATCTTCGAATGGTCTATCGAGGATGAATCAGTCGATATTCTTCAATCAGGGATGAGCAGGTGCCTACCCTTCTCCGTACCGCATGTAGCTCTTTTGCGACGAGCGGTCTCGATTCTGTGATCGAGACCTCCGCGCTGCCCCACGAGGCTCGTGGAAAGAGCTTGTCACACCCAACCCTGAATGATGAATACTCTCGTCGACGATGAGATCTCAGGAGGTTCTCGTTGACAAACTTTGTCAACCTGTGGATCAGAAGAGGTATTAGAAACTTTATAATACCTCTTCTGGTGTGGACTCCACACTGTGGAGAGGTGCTTAACTTTCGGGAGATATCAGAACATGACTCCCGGTTCAAATTGAACCGTTCAATACGATCGGCGTTCACGGCGGAGGCCGGTTGTGATAGTTGTACTCAATGAAAGTATCCACTGGAGCACCGACAATAGACTCTACTGGATCCTATCTGATGCTGGGGTGCTTATTCGCATACTACTGTTTCGAGGCATGATCATCCGCATGATAATCCATCGTATTCAGCTATACATCGGCTCCGAGTATCGTGCAGACTGCATGACACAAAGCTTCTCATGATTTGAGAACTTCCTCTTCGGCCTAGGCATAGTATAGACGGTGGTCCGTCCTCGTAGGCGTTCTCCATCCCTCATCGCTCTCGTTGCCCATCATGGGGACAAGCTCGATCACTGAAGTGCGCGAGTGATCACGTAAGAGTGGTGATGGCCAACTCCACCGGGTGGAGTCCACCCTACGATTCTCTATCGTAGGGTGTCATGGGCAGCCCATGACACCTTTCTCGATCCAATCCCAAAACTCAAAAGGATGACGATGGAGATCGGCAGTTGGGCACAATTTCTCCGCGTGTCGAGGTTTCCAAATATCACCGAGCAGGAATCTCGTTCGACCACTAGCGCTTCGTCAGAAGGCGTGCCACTGGGATAACATCATCGTTGTGCCGATTCAATCGGCACAACTCACAATTTGTGAGTGTCTCGCAGTGAGACCATATCCACCACGTGCCGGATGACCTATCATCGTTAGGTGCACTCATGCATCAGGCTCCCGCTCGTCGCAATCAGTAGGTTCAACTATGGGCCGTATGCGGATACTGATTCATGAAGCTGAGTCCATGATTCAACTCACCCTTCGATTCTGATTCATGACTCAACTCACACCTCGATTCGAGAGAACTGATTCAGATTCTTTGCTCAGGAGAAAGAGTCGAGATTTCTGAGTATGAGTCCTTGAGACAGAGTCAGATTACGTCATCATGAGCAACATCCTTGATCCTTGATTTTAATCAGCTGCTGAATCCGATTTCCGATCGCTAAACACGATTCAAGATTCAAATCTATACTCAATGGCTGATTCAGAGTTTTTGGCACTGAGTCAGAGTCTTTCATCAACTCGAGTTTAAATACTCAGAGTTGGGATTTTTACTCGTGATTCGAGATTAATTCTAACGAGCCGAGATTCTTTTACTCAACCTCAAAGCTGCTCAGATTCAATATCGCAATCTCACCTTGAATATGATCCGGGATCATACTCATGATGCATAAGTTCACATTTTAACACCGAACCCTGATTCTGATTCACGACTTCAGCGCGCGCCACGGTAGACCTCCCTCAGCTCATTGCGAGGAGGCTCTAAATATGATCGTACCCGGGTATAGAACTTTCGCTTCGATTAAGTGAAAGCATGTCGTTAACCAGTTGAGCTGTGAGATTACGATACCAGACGGTGCAAGGAGGTATAGCGCACGTGGTAGATACAGGCTATTAGTATGAACGTGCCCGGGAATAGAACCCCCGTCTCGAGCACGTGGAAGCATACCCTTGACCAGTTGAAGCTCGAGTTGTAAAATCAGTGCATCAGGGGTTCATACTCACCGTCTGATTTTTTTATCTGGGTGAATACTCTGACACCTGTTACATCAGGATCCGCATAGATCCCCTGTTAGTAATGTCATAAAGGTATCTTGTAGCCATATTGCTGCATAAGTAGACCACACAAGCATCGACTCTCCAGCAGTTGACTAGATGGAGGGTGGTAGATGATGTACCAGTCTCCCTCAAGTTTACCGATATGGCTACAAAATACGTTTACAGCATTAATCATTAATGCTGACAGCATCACGCTGTAGAAATTATTAATGATTAATATCGTAGATCAAATTGAACGGATGTGTGACTGTCACACTGTGACAGACAACTCCCATGTTTACGGACACATCAACGACGAGGGAGAACCTCGAGTTCCGTAAGGGAGTTCTTGTTGCCTCTCATTCTGCTTGTGTCGTAACGCGTGTAACTAGTCCTTGAGCAGAACACGACAGCACAGTCCCCAAGGAGCCTGGAAATTTAAGAGCATGATGAAAACCTCAAAAGCCATACGCTATCGATCAACTGGACGTATACGGCATATTTCAACCAGGACAAAAGGAGTGGTTTCGGGATCGAGAGAAAAGATGAATGAAGAGAGAATGATGAATGAAAAGAGAATGATGAAGTGATAACGACCAGGTCGTCAAGGTTCCGGGCAATGACTGTTTGTGAATCGTCATTGAATGAAATTGAACCAATGTTCGCTACTCATGCGAAACGCCTCTGAACTCCTCATTCGTTAACCTGAACATGATTGCGTATTCCGTATTGCAAAATGTGCAAGAATCACTCACGGAGAACGCCATGACTTACCGTCCGGACACCAACAATATGGAGGATTAGCCCTCGGTGCACATTGGCAGGTGTGGGGGCATTTCTTGCAAATGTCATGAACCAGAATCCTCGGCTGTGAAATCTGCTCCAGCCTTCTTTCAGTATCATCGTTCACTGCATGGGAAAGCATGGTCGAAGCAGTAATGATCAACACGACGTGGAAGACGCTTTTCATATGTAGCAGAAGCTAAATATAGTGCCTGAGGCTCGCACTGGTCAACTTAACAACCGAACAAATAATAGGAGTGCACTATGAAACACTCAGTGTAGCGCTTTCTTGATCTAGTCAATCACCACTGGTGAACAAGCCAACATAAGCATCGGGACTAAATGCTATTGAAGTTTAATGCTGATACTATCCAAAGAAGAGATCTCAGAAGCCCTCTTCATTCCGGAGTCCATCTGCTCTACTAAGATCGATCAACTCGCCTACTTCACGTGAAACGCTACGAATGAACAAGATTCCGCACAACCAGCTCTGTATCCCCAGTGGGGGCATTTGTAGAACTTGTGGTAGCTTGTAGATACTCAGCTCCAAGAATATCGTATTCGTGTTCCCGACTGAACGCAACCAGCAATCCGTGATTGTAACCAATACGTAATGGTTGTTAACTTTAAGGACGAGCAGCTTCGACCGATTTGGGTTGAGCGAGATCTGCTGTGTCGCACATCTTCTAGCACGTGTGCAAGCATTGCCACGATGCGGCAGTACATGCCCCCTCTTTCAGATAGCGGAGTACCTACTAGCTTCTCAACAGGAATCTTGCCAACTTTCCACTACTTCGACCTTTTTGACGACGAAGATGCATTGGGCGATAGTGGGAGTAGTTTAACGTCGGTGGAATGGATAGTTGCAGTAGATGGGAGATAAAGACTAGTCGCAAATAGGGACAAAGCTAGGAGTCTCACCAGTATCACACAGAGCAACATATGAATACAACACTTAGCCATACTGGCACAACGGTAGCTATCCAGCACCTTTCCAGCTTGCCACCTTGAATTGGAGGGTGATATAGGACTCGCGGTGCAACAGAAAGCTTCGGGGCTGTGTACGGAACCAAACATTGTCGGACATACTCGTAATCGGTCCTGCATTCACGAGGCACATGCGTTCCAGGATCCGTCTGGAAGCGGAATATCATCCCATGTGGGCTACTCTCTTTTCTTCTCGTAGTGCTCCACAATCTCACCGCTTTGCGAGACAACTCGCAGAAACGCGTATACGTCATTTCCTCACCATTATTGTGGGTTCGCAAGTATTCGTTCACGAAATGATGGAGTCTTTCCATCTTTCCATTGCAGAACGAACTACCCCTTGGTGTGGTAAAGTGAACGGTGTCCCATGTCTCCAGCAGTGATGCTATGGAGCTCGACGTGTACTAACTTCCCATATCGGTGTGTACTACACACTGGGTAGTATTAACGGTGCTATGCGGAAATTTTCCGCCAATAATGAAAGCAAATCACTGGCATCTGAGGCGATAGGCGTATTCAGTGTTGTGCGAATTGCAACGAACCCCGAATAGCTGTCGATCGCCGGTACAATATAGTACCGACTACTTCCATCTGTCACCCGAGAATACGGCTCAGTGGTATCGGAGTGGATTCGTCTGAATGGGTGCGCGGCCTTGGGAATGGAGGACAGAGCCTCTGTCACAGAGGCTCCAGAGACATCCCATCGCCTGGGAGCGACTTTCCAGCTGCACATGTTTCGCATATGTGTTGATTGATAACACGAGCTTGACTAGCTGAGCTAGTCCTGGACTGTCGAACCATAGTGAATATTCTCCGTTACCATCGACCTCAGTCCCGTCGATGAAAAAATACTTTAGAGGTACTATCGAGTACATCTAAGGTAAATAGGAAATTCAATTTCGTGACTTTTCTATTACTTCCAAGTAAATCTAAGGCAAATAGGAAATTCAATTTCTTGACTTTTCTATTACTTCCAAGTAAATCTAAGGCAAATAGGAAATTCAATTTCGTGACTTTTCTATTACTTTCAAGTACATCTAAGGTAAATAGGAAATTCAAGTCGACAGTTTTGCCTCGGATCCGTGTCTTTGGGGAAATCGAACGTTATGGGGCCGCTATGCCACTGCTACGATCCGAAACGAAGATTCTTCCGTAGATCCTATCGGATCTGGTCGTATCGTTGGATCTGCTCGAGAGTGAACCGTAAAGCTGTTGGTTTCGCGAGCCCCAATGAAATTGATGGTTCCAATGACGAACTAGATGTCCGGAAGCTGTTGAAATATGCCAGTGCTCAGATAGCCTGATCCCTGAGTATACCCAACTGATCGCGGGCGCACTCAAGGCGCAGCGCACCTTGTGCATGAGAACTCCACGAGTTTATACAAGACTCCTTGGATGGCTTCGGTACTTGGCAGATTTCGGATAGACGAAAGTTACAGTATCATCTGAGCAGGGTTTTATGTGTCAGAAAATGCCATGTTGTCTAACTCTAGTTTAATTTGCCGTCAGCCGACTCAACTGAAGGTGAAAAACGTCTCTTACGAGCAGGTGAGAATTACGAGAACCACCACTCACTACACTGCATTCTGTTTTTCCCTAGAATTCAACGATGAAAGCTTGATGAATCTAGGATGAAAGCTCAGATTCTAAGGAAGATCTGAGCTCGACACAGTATCTGAACACGATCATCACAATTGCAGGACTTGCCCGAGATGCCACGATCCGAATGCTGTCGGTTGATCCACGAGTTTAAGGATCGCCGATGGCTCGCCTCACGAGGTCTTTCACTTTCAGCGTTGATCCAGCAAAGCCCCATTCTGGACTGCTGCCGACTCCGGTTTGAATCTGAGTGAATTGCTGGTCTTGTCTGACTAGCTCTGAGGCCTCCATTCGCAAGCTCGAAAGAATGAGCTCTATGAGCCCCATAGCATGGGGCATCCTGGGGGTTTCTCGCCAGTGTTTCGACCTAAATCGCGCAACTTCCACACGAGGTTCCTAACTTAGTTGGTCTCACGTAGATCCGGGTGTCTTTCGAAATCCGGGTGTTTGGTCGGGAGTGTTCCATTGAGTAGATCGGCTGCTGTTATGGGTAGGTCGAGGGTGTATGATTGATTTTGATGACCAAGAGCGGAAGATGCTTCGAACATATTTTGATGCTCTTGACGATGACGGTTCCGGATCTATAGATGTCACTGAACTCGAGGAGGTCAGTGCGGACGTTTCTGCTGGAGGGTCGAATCAAAACGATGACACAGCTTCACTCAGTAGTCGGTCGATCTTCTATTTGAGCCTGTTTCGGTTGGATGTCCGTATCGGTAAGGCGCCAGTTTAGGTTATGGTGGCCCTAGGACTGGCGGAAAAGTCCTCAGATGTGGAGAAAATGGTTGCTAATGTTGACGAAGATGGTTCTGGGGAAATCGAATTTCACGAGTTCCTTAGGATAGTAATAGTCACCCTGTTGAGTGCCTTCACGTCATTGCTGACTATTAGTTACGTGGAGGTCACCAGTCGAGTGATCCGAGTTCAGCTGCAATGTTTAAGGTCTGAATTTTATGATCTTTCAGCTTGATAGGTTTTCTTCTTAGGTGTTCAAATCTTTGATTCGTGGCGACCTCGGCGACACCGAAAACATTGGCTTCAAGCTCCTCACGTCTGCGTATCGACGGAAGAGAATTATGGATGCAATGATGGGGAAGAAGGAGTCGGCTCAGCAGGTGAATGAATTTCTAGGAATAGATCAGCTTCGCACACTCTTTAGTTCAACAACATACGTCTTATAACTCGGCTTTCTCTGATGAACGGCCGCAAGTTAGCCGCAGCTCACTCGATTTCTCGAGAATCGCTTTCGTGATGCCCCTGTTAGAGTCGTTGAGGAGAAGTGTTGCATCAAAAATTACGCCCAGACGACGTTGGCTCCGTATCATATAATCTCCAACGCGGCTAGATTAGACAGTGCATATTCGCTAATCCAGGTCCAAGGGATGCGCATCCTAAGAGCCTTTGAAAGGCATCTGAATGAGTCTAGGCATTCAAATCAATCCATAAATTCCCAAAAAGTGAGTCTCTACTGATCTTTGATAGCCAACAGTGCTTCTCGCAGAGTGAACAGGAGTGTACTGTCAAAAACTCTCCCGGACAACAGGTGATGCCCTCACTTTATGTGCAGCATTAATTTCAACGTGTCAGCGCCTCTACGTTGCACCCTTACGATTAGCGGGTTCGACTCGTCCTCATCGACGTGATCTGGTGCAAGTTCTCAAAAACTATGATCTTAAGATGTCTTGAACATATGGTCCTAAACTCTTCAAGCCAGAAATGGACATATGTCTAGTGTTTATATCTGCACATCGTGTGTTTTAAAACGTATTCACTTTTATTATATTAATCTCGTTGTGTTAAGGACTTGAATTCGAACTAGAATATCTGTGGAAGTTTAAGTGTAGTCTTTCGATCTCGGTAATGCCAGCATATTCAAACCCAGCAAATGAGGCCGCCACCAAGCCCGGCATGCACCACATGTATTTGCGGGGTTTCTATCTCGGATTAGGCATGGCACTGTCGGCGGGCTGTCCATCCTCGTAGGCGTTCTGTGGTCGTTTGCCTGCTCCACGTGAACACTGGGTGTTTACATTACACTGGGTAGGACACATCAGGCATTCATGCGATTATCCACCGTTTTAGATGGTCAGGACGCTCATCGCCTCAGCAGAGGTGCGCCCACATGATTGGCCTTTGAATCTGACCGCCTTTCTCATCTCATAGTATCAGCATATTTACCATGTTATATGGAGGATAAGTATATGAGGTATCATACATCATTCGTCGTACTCGAGAATTCCTTATCAGCTCAACACAGAGAGACTCGCTACTGAATGTCTGCGGCAGGCTGCTGGGTTGGTAGAACTGATTGCCGGGTTGATGTTGTTGTCCACGGCTTTGCGGCCGCTCTATTCCCTCACGAATCTTCGAATGGTCTATCGAGGATGAATCAGTCGATATTCTTCAATCAGGGATGAGCAGGTGTTTACTTCTCCGTCCCGCGTAGCTCTTTTGCGACAAGCGGTCTCGATTCTGTGATCGAGACCTCCGCGCTGCCCCACGAGGATCGTGGAAAGAGCTTGTCACACTCAACCCTGAATGATGAATACTCTCGTCGACGATGAGATCTCAGGAGGTTCTCGTTGACAAACTTTGTCAACTAGTGGATCAGAAGAGGTATTAGAAACTTTCTGATACCTCTTCTGGAGTGGAGAGGTGCTTAACTTTCGGGAGATATCAGAACATGACTCCCGGTTCAATACGCTCGGCGTTCACGGCGGAGGCCGGTTGTGATAGTTCTACTCAATAAAAGTATCCACTGGAGCACCGACAAAAGACTCTACTGGATACTATCTGATGCTGGGGTGCTTATTCGCATACTACTGTTTCGAGGCATGACCATCCGCATGATAATCCATCGTATTCAGTTACACATCGGCTCCGAGTATCGTGCAGACTGCATGACACAAAGCTTCTCATGATTTGAGAACTTCCTCTTCGGCCTAGGCATAGTATAGACGGTGGTCCGTCCTCGTAGGCGTTCTCCGTCGCCCACCGTTCTCGTTGCCCATCATGGGCACGAGCTCGATCACTGAAGTACGCGAGTGATCACGTAAGAGTGGTGATGGCCGACTCCACCCTACGATTCTCTATCGTAGGGTGTCATGGGCAGCCCATGACACCCTTCTCGATCCAGTCTCAAAACTCAAAAGGGAGACGATGGAGATCGGCAGGTGGGCACAATTTCTCCGCGTGTCGAGGTTTCCAAAGATCACCGAGGCTCGGTGCTCGGTGACCGAGCAGGAATCTCGTTCGACCACTAGTGCTTCGTCAGAAGGCGTGCCACTGGGATAACATCATCGTTGTACCGATTGTGAGAGTATCGCAGTGAGACCATATCCACCACGTGCAGGATGACCTATCGTCGTTAGGTGCACTGGCTCAGGCTCAGGTGCACTGGCTCAATGCATCAGGCTCCCGCTCGTCGCAATCCGTAGGTTCAACTATGGGCCGTATGCGGATACTGATTCATGATCTGAGTCCATGATTCAACTCACCCTTCGATTCTGATTCATGACTCAACTCACACCTCGATTCGAGAGAACTGATTCAGATCCTTTGCTCAGGAGAAAGAGTCGAGATTTCTGAATATGAGTCCTTGAGACAGAGTCAGATTACGTCATCATGAGCAACATCCTTGATCCTTGATTTTAATCAGCTGCTGAATCCGATTTCCGATCGCTAAACACGATTCAAGATTCAAATCTATACTCAATGGCTGATTCAGAGTTTTTGGCACTGAGTCAGAGTCTTTCATCAACTCGAGTTTAAATGCTCAGAGTTGGGATTTTTACTCGTGATTAGAGATTAATTCTAACGAGCCGAGATTCTTTTACTCAACCTCAAAGCTGCTCAGATTGAATATCGCAATCTCACCTTGAATATGATCCGGGATCATATTCATGATGCATAAGTTCACATTTTAACACCGAACCCTGATTCTGATTCACGACTTCAGCGCGCGCCACGGTAGACCTCCCTCAGCTCATTGCAAGGAGGCTCTAAATATGACCGTAGCCGGGGATAGAACCTCCCCTTCGCTTCGATTAAGTGAAAGCATATCGTTAACCAGTTGAGCTGTGAGATTACGATACCAGACGGTGCAAGGAGGTATAGCGCACGTGGTAGATGCAGGCTATTAGTACGACCGTGCCCGGGAACAGAACCCTTGCTTCGAGCACGTGGAAGCATACCCTTAACCAGTTGAAGCGAACTAAGTTGAAACTCAAGATCATTGATTATGTGACTTGTAACAAGTCACTAGCTTGACCAAATCTATTATTCTGGCGCGGGGATTAACTTTCATCTGGAATTTCTGAATTAGGAACCTAGAGTTAGTTGACTCCGACGTTCGATTGAGTATATTGAAAAGTTCGAAGTACGGATGTGTACACGTGCGACAAAAGTTCTCTATGGGAGAGTTCCACCATTGTTGTAGTGTAACGGGAAATGTTCGTGTACTCGCGACGAATCTACCAGGTTCCAACCTCACAGAGTGACGTATTCTTCCATTCTTGAAATTGTCACTGTCGGTTGTGGGGCGTAGGCTACGCCGCGTAGCGATTATAGTCTTCATCTTGTCAAAAATGTCTGATTCAAACTGTGATTCCCTGATTCTCTAAAATACTCAGATTCAATGGAATCACCCGAAAAATCAGCCTCGTGAGCAAGGCTTATTAAGTGAGAGTATTAATCAGCCGGAAAATCAACCTTTGACTCTCGAATCAGTTCGGGGATACATATATCATCGCGATGATCCTGATTTCTCGCTCTAGAGTTGAAAAATAAGTGAATCAGGGGTTCATACGCACCATCTGATTTTTTATCTGGGTAAATACTCTGACACCTGTTGCATCAGGATCCCCATACGGCCCCTGTTAGAAATGTCGTAAAGGTATCTTGTAGCCGTATTGCTGCATAAGTAGACCACACAAGCATCGACTCTCTAGCGGTTGACTAGATGGAGGGCGGTAGATGATGTACCAGCCTCCCTCAAGTTTACCGATATGGCTACAACATTACAGCATTAATCATTAATGCTGACAGCATTACGCTGTAGGAATTATTAATTATTAATGATTAATATCGTAGATCAAGTTGAACGGATGTGTGACAAACAGCTGCCATGTTTACGGACACATCAACGACGAGGGAGAACCCCGACTCGGGGTCCCCGAGGTCCGTAAGGGGATTCTTGTTGCCTTTCATCCTGCCTGTGTCGTAACGCGTGTAATTAGACCTTGGACGGAACACGACAGTACAGTCCGCAAGCAGCCTGGAAACTCATCGAGCGAAAAGATGAATGAAGATAGAATGACGAATGAAGAGAGAATGACGAATGATAACGACCAGGTCATCAAGGTTCTCGACAATGACTGCTAGTGAACCGTCATTGAATGAGATTGAACCAATGTTCGCTATTCATGCGATACGCTTCTCAACTCCTCACTCATTTGTCATCTGAAAATGATTGCGTATTGCGAAGTATGCAAGAATCACTCACAGACAATGCCGTGACTTACGTGGACAATAACAAAATGGAGCAGGATCTATGGTCGCCGGGCATACGCAGGTGTGGGGGCATTTATCGCACGGGTTATGCATTAGAATTCTCGGCTGTAGAATCTGCTCCAGCCTCCTTTCAACACCATCCTTCACTGCATGGGAAAGCAATGTCAAAGCAGTGATGATCAACACGAGCTGGAAGACGCTTTTCATATGTAGCTGAAGAATAATATAGTGCTTGAGACTCGAACTGGTCTGCTTCAACTAAAGAAATGATAGGAGTGCACTATGCAACACTCAGTGTAGCGCTTTCTTGATCTAGTCAATCACCACTGGTGAACAAACCAACATTAGCATCGGGACTAATTGCTATCGAAGTTCAATACTAATACTATCCAAAGAAGAGATCTCAGAAGTCCTTTTCATTCCGGAGTCCATCTG
>NW_003212397.1:163130-169394 GCF_000006405.1 Perkinsus marinus ATCC 50983
TACTGGCACAACGGTAGCTATCCAGCACCTTTCCAGCTTGCCACCTTGAATTGGAGGGTGATATAGGACTCGCGGTGCAACAGAAAGCTTCGGGGCTGTGTACGGAACCAAACATTGTCGGACATACTCGTAATCGGTCCTGCATTCACGAGGCACATGCGTTCCAGGATCCGTCTGGAAGCGGAATATCATCCCATGTGGGCTACTCTCTTTTCTTCTCGTAGTGCTCCACAATCTCACCGCTTTGCGAGACAACTCGCAGAAACGCGTATACGTCATTTCCTCACCATTATTGTGGGTTCGCAAGTATTCGTTCACGAAATGATGGAGTCTTTCCATCTTTCCATTGCAGAACGAACTACCCCTTGGTGTGGTAAAGTGAACGGTGTCCCATGTCTCCAGCAGTGATGCTATGGAGCTCGACGTGTACTAACTTCCCATATCGGTGTGTACTACACACTGGGTAGTATTAACGGTGCTATGCGGAAATTTTCCGCCAATAATGAAAGCAAATCACTGGCATCTGAGGCGATAGGCGTATTCAGTGTTGTGCGAATTGCAACGAACCCCGAATAGCTGTCGATCGCCGGTACAATATAGTACCGACTACTTCCATCTGTCACCCGAGAATACGGCTCATTGGTATCGGAGTGGATTTCTCTGGATTGGTGCCCGGCCTTGGGAATGGAGGAACGAGCCTCTCTGTCACAGAGGCTCCAGAGACATCCCATCGCCTGGGAGCGACTTTCCAGCTGCACATGTTTCGCATATGTGTTGATTGATAACACGAGCTTGACTAGCTGAGCTAGTCCTGGACTGTCGAACCATAGTGAATATTCTCCGTTACCATCGACCTCAGTCCCGTCGATGAAAAAATACTTTAGAGGTACTATCGAGTACATCTAAGGTAAATAGGAAATTCAATTTCGTGACTTTTCTATTACTTCCAAGTAAATCTAAGGCAAATAGGAAATTCAATTTCTTGACTTTTCTATTACTTCCAAGTAAATCTAAGGCAAATAGGAAATTCAATTTCGTGACTTTTCTATTACTTTCAAGTACATCTAAGGTAAATAGGAAATTCAAGTCGACAGTTTTGCCTCGGATCCGTGTCTTTGGGGAAATCGAACGT
Source organism: Perkinsus marinus ATCC 50983 (assembly GCF_000006405.1). Taxonomy (NCBI): domain Eukaryota; phylum Perkinsozoa; order Perkinsida; family Perkinsidae; genus Perkinsus; species Perkinsus marinus. Next base: position 164,263 of record NW_003212397.1, read on the forward strand.
TATGGGGCCGCTATGCCACTGCTACGATCCGAAACGAAGATTCTTCCGTAGATCCTATCGGATCTGGTCGTATCGTTGGATCTGCTCGAGAGTGAACCGTAAAGCTGTTGGTTTCGCGAGCCCCAATGAAATTGATGGTTCCAATGACGAACTAGATGTCCGGAAGCTGTTGAAATATGCCAGTGCTCAGATAGCCTGATCCATGAGTATACCCAACTGATCGCGGGTGCACTCAAGGGGCAGCGCACCTTGTGCATGAGAATTCCACGAGTTTATACAAGATTTCTTGGATGGCTTCGGTACTTGGCAGATTTCGGATAGACGAAAGTTACAGTATCATCTGAGCAGGGTTTTATGTGTCAGAAAGTGCCATGTTGCCTAACTCAAATTTAACTTGCCATCAGCCGACTCAACTGAAGGTGAAAAACGTCTCTTACGAACAGGTGAGAATTATGAGAACTACAACTCACTGCATTGCATTCTGTTTGTCTCCAGAATTCAACGATGAAAGCTCTAGCTCGACAACCTAGGAGGAATCTCATCTCTTCTTATCCACACCTCGTAAGCAGGATCTGAGCTCGACACATTATCTGAACACGATCATCACAATTGCAGGACTTGCCCAAGATGCCACGATACGAATGCTGTCGATTGATCCACGAGTTCAAGGAACGCCAATGGCTCGCCTCACGAGGTCCTCCACTTTCAGCGTTGATCCAGCAAAGCCCCATTCTGGACTGCTGCGGACTCCGGTTTGAATCTGAGTGAATTGTTGGTCTTATCTGACTAGCTCTGAGGCCTTCATTCGTAAGCTCGAAAGAATAAGCTCTATGAGCCCCATAGCATGGGGCATCCTGGGGGTTTCTCGCCAGTGTTTCGACCTAAATCGCGCAACTTGCACACGAGGTTCCTAACTTAGTTGGTCTCACGTAGATCCGGGTGTCTTTCGAAATCCGGGTGTTTGGTCGGGGGTGTTCCATTGAGTAGATCGGCTGCTGTTATGGGTAGGTCGAGGGTGTATGATTGATTTTGATGACCAAGAACGGAAGATGCTTCGAACGTATTTTGATGCTCTTGACGATGACGGTTCCGGATCTATAGATGTCAGTGAACTCGAGGAGGTCAGTGCGGACGTTTCTGCTGGAGGGTCGAATCAAAACGATGACACAGCTTCACTCAGTAGTCGTTCGATCTTCTATTTGAGCCTGTTTCGGTTGGATGCCCCTATCGGTAAGGCGTCAGTTTAGGTTATGGTGGCCCTCGGACTGGCGGAAAAGCCCTCAGATGTGGAGAAAATGGTTGCTAATATTGACGAAGATGGTTCTGGGGAAATCGAATTTCACGAGTTCCTTAGCATAGTAATATCACTAGTTATCACTCTTTCGAGTGCCTTCACGTTTTTGCTGACTATTAGTTACGTAGAGGTCACCAGTCGAGTGATCCGAGTTCAGCTGCAATGTTTGAGGTCTGAATTTTATGATCTTTCAGCTTGATAGGTCTTCTGCTTAGGTGTTCAAATCTTTGATTCGTGGCGACCTCGGCGACACCGAAAACATTGGCTTCAAGCTCCTCACGTCTGCGTATCGACGGAAGAGAATTATGGATGCAATGATGGGGAAGAAGGAGTCGGCTCAGCAGGTGAATGAATTTCTAGGAATAGATCAGCTTCGCATAACTCTTTAGTTCAACGACATACGTCTTATAACTCGGCTTTCTCTGATGAACGGCCGCAAGTTTGCCGCAGCTCACTCGATTTCTCGAGAATCGTTTTTGTGATGCCCCTGTTAGAGTCGTTGAGGAGAAGTGTTGCATCAAAAATTACGCCCAGTCGGCGTTGGCTCCGTATCATATTATCTCCAACGCGGCTAGGTTAGACAATGCATATTCGGTAATCCAGGTCCAGGGGATGCGCATCCTGAGAGCCTTTGAAAGACACTTGAATTCAAGATCGAGACATTCAAGTCAATCCATAAATTCCCAAAAAGTGAGTCTCAAGTGATCTTTGATAGCCAACTGTACTTCTCGCAGAGTGAACAGGAGTGTACTGTCAAAAACTCTCCCCGACAACAGGTGATGCCCTCACTTTATGTGCAGCATTAATTTCGACGTGTCAGCGCCTCTACGTTGCACCCTTACGATTAGCGGGGTCGACTCGTCCTCATCGACGTGATCTGGTGCAAATTCTCAAAAACTATGATCTTAAGATGTCTTGAACATATGGTCCTAAACTCTTCAAGCCAGAAATGGACATATGTCTAGTGTTTATATCTGCCCATCTTGTGTTTTAAAACGTATTCACTTTTATTATATTAATCTCGTTGTGTTAAGGACTTGAAGTTAGTCGAATTAGAATTTCTGTGGAAGTTTTGTGCCGAGTATGCCTATCTATATAGCGCACGCCATGAAACGGCTGCTAGTCGGCCACTATTGATTGACTTAAGTCAGACTTTCCCAATTTCAAGGGTTTGAGTTCAACTATGCCTTCCGAGGCAGAGGACAATCATCCGATAACTCAACACTGTTGAGTTCTCAATGAGCCGCTCAGCGGCTCATATTGAGCAAATCATCAGCTGACAATGGCAATGTCATTCCTATTCCATGTTGGATCAGAGTCCCTGACTGTCTCGCCTGGCCAGGGGCTGCGATAGACCGCCCACCTGTGGCAGTCATGCTGAAGAATCTACACCTTTTCAACCTCTATTTCAACATCAAAAACTTCAACTTCACCAGGCGAGCGAGTCCGTTCCCCAAGATACCCATATTGAAACTTCAATTTCGACGGTGCGCGATTTAGAGAACTTCAATTTCGTCATCATATCGATTTAGGAACTTCAATTTCGGTGGCGCATCGATTTAGGAACTCCAATTTCGGCAAAGAGATTTAGGAACTTCGATTTCGAAATAATAGTAACTTCTTTTCCGCACATAGGAACATCAATTTCGGTAAAACTCCTGCCGTAGAAGTCTGCGATCGAACTGCAGCAATGGTATTGCTCCCGAAGTTCGGGACGGAGAAGCGGAGCTCGCCTTGCGCTTGAGGAACGTTTGCGCTTGAGGAGTTCAAGACTCAAGATGAAGTCATCGTCATCAAGAGTCGTACCAAAAGCTTTTTAGCAGAGAGCCTCTGCATGTGAGCTCAAAACCGTAACCTACTCAGCAAACACACCGAATCGGTGTAACCGATATACTTGCGGCGTGTCACATGCCGCTGCGGATTACCCGATGGATCCCCCAAACGCCAACTTCATGCGGCGAAGGTTTAAACCACTCAACGGTCTAAACCTTGACCAGTGGTCAATGACAACTGAAATCCGAATGGCAAGCTTACCCTTGAATATTAGATATCAATATCTCTGCGAAAGCTGTGGATGTGATGCCCAAGAAGCCAGTGAAAAGCACTGCTGTGCAGTCTCCGCACAGTGGAGTGTTTCACATGTAGGTGTAGTACACCTAGTGTACCTCCCAACTCGTGAGTCATGAGAACGGCCAGCCGACCTGCTTCACCTCGCACGGATGCAATGTCATTACATTTTATAACACTTGTGAGGAACACAAGTCAATGGGAATGAAGCAAGTGATAGTCTGGAACAGCACGGAAGTGTTCGACTTAGGGAATCTATAGTTCTCTCTGGATAGGATGAGCTTCGTCATGGGCGATCCTGTTAAATATCTGCTCGAGAGTCGTCTGGGAGAGCTGGAAATCATGCATTCCTCGCTCTTCCTGGACGTGTGCAGGCGACAACTTCGAAAAGATGAATCCCAAGTCGATATCGCGCGGAAGCGCAAATTCGCCAACTTCCTCCAAAGTTTGACACTCGGGGGATACATTGATCATGAGCCACCTTAGAGCCTTCATATGCTGAAGAGCTCGGACGACGGCAGATGCCAGAGCACCCCGATTGAAGGTACGGTTGAGTGTTCCGTCCAGAGTTCCAGCAGTGAGCACGCTATCCACTAAACGACAGCCCTCGATGCCTAAAATAAGTGGACATCACTGATCAGATCAGTCTGATCTACTCTAAGCTATAACTCACCCAACTTCGAGAGTCGAGATTCTAAGTCAGTGTCCGAAAGAGTAACATAGCCATCACGAATAGTAGCCATTGTGATGTCGTCATATGCTAGAAGTTGCTGCAAATTCTGCTCCTTTTCATCATCAGAGGCTTCACGAAAGTGTATCCATAGCCTGTAGCCACTGCCGTAGTCTGACTTGATCTGCTGGGATGTTCCTAGACAGCGGAATTGTCCATTCGCCTGAAGGAAATACTATCGTCCAACAACGACGTGAAGAGGCTCATAATCAGATTCATCGGGGTGATACCTGGATGACCATGGTCTCGCATAGAGCATCTGCCTCTTCCATACTGTGAGTTGTGAGTATGACTGCAGACGTCTTATGACGATCATGTGCTATCTTGTGGATCATATCCCAGATACGCCTGAGACGGAGCGATACAGCATTTTCGAACAACTGCTGGCGCTACCTCCGAGCTTCAGGATCGACCCCAGTCGTGGGCTCGTCCAAGAATACGATAGATGGATGGCCCACGAGCGCTATACCAGCGCACAGCTTCCTCTGATTGCCTCCGGAGAGCTTCACTGCCTCCTTGTCGATGTAGTGTCTGAAGACTCCTAGGATGAAACACATCCAGGACAACTCACTCAAGCCTCAATATCTTCACGAGGTCTTCGACGTGGTGTGGAATCTTATCAGATGGTACCCCACGTATACGAGCATACCTACAAATCACTGAGTGTTTCCCGATTAAGACCCGACCAGGCAAACTACATATAAAGATGATCTCTTGCAGTAAGGCCTTGCAACAAGGGGTTCTCTTGCGGGCAATATCCTATGGACTTGCGGATCTGACGCCAAAGTAAGCCGAAAGCGAAGCTCTCTACTCTGCACGTCACCTCGTGCACATTGCCTCGGAGGGGCTGACCAATGAGACTGATATGACCAGAACTTGGTCTTATCAAACCGCAAAGCATTCTGAAGGTAGTGGTCTTGCCTGCACCATTAACTCCGAGTAGGCGAACACTCCGCCGTCAGCTAAGCGTAATTGATACCCCTCACTGCCCATACCTGACACATGCTGATATACTCTCATACATCTCTTATCAGTGGACTT
>NW_003212397.1:169494-170520 GCF_000006405.1 Perkinsus marinus ATCC 50983
AGAACGAATCCGCCCGAGAAGGATTTATCGAGACCAGTGAAGACGATATTGATGAGGCTTGTGCCACTGAATAGGTTGGAAATATCCTCAGAATCCACATTATGATTAGGCCAGCCGAAGGAGCGATGGTCGCGAAGAAGAGTACTGATACCACGAATGAACCAATCAAACCACCGAGTATTGATGCGGCCACCCTCATATATGTGGCGATGGTGCTTGTGCGTGCAATAACACTGATGAGGTAATTGAATGGCGGTGTAGCGAAGCAGAAGCCAACCAACAAGGCCCATACCGCAGCCTGGTTATCCGCTTCAAGATAAGTCTCGATTTTGTAGACCTGTAACGGGATGAAGGTAAGACAGACCGAGAAGAAGGTGAAGATGAAGTCGAAAACCCAGCTTGCTGTCCAATACGGCAGCACTCCGCAACCACTAACATACAACTGCTCCTTAATTTTGAGCGTCTTCTCCATCATCATGTAGGACAGGAGGGAAGCGGCCACAACTGTGAGGGCAATGGCGTAGAAGCCGCCCACCGAGAAGGAGATTGCGAAGTTCTGCTTCGACCCAGTGAGCTCCCCGATAGTATGCGGGAAGGGGTGGTTGACGACCGTGAGGGATTCATTGCCAGCTAAGGAGAGTGGTGTCATATGAAGAGCAGTCATATCAGCGAAAACGAACCGCGAGGTAACGCCCAAGGTAGTCGCTTCGAACCATGCAGTATTCTTGTCGAGCAGAGAGGCTGAGAACCTCAGAATACCCGCGCATAGAGTATTGTTGAGTGTCGAGTTGAGCAATGCGTTCGGGTCATAAGATATGGCCCTATAAGGCTTCAGGAGAGAACAAGCACTCGATTCGGCATCGGTGAGGGGAAGAGAGGCGTCAATGCTCGGTAGTGGCTGACCGTTTGTGACAACATCAACCTTGAAAGGATCCGACGTGTTCCACGTTGCCACTATGTGGCCACTCGGTCCCGCACCATAAGGGTTGGACGCGGCAGCCAACGTCAGGGGGGCGGCATCCCCAA
>NW_003212397.1:170620-174500 GCF_000006405.1 Perkinsus marinus ATCC 50983
TATGAGGTTGAACTCTTCGAACTTCAAAGTGGGTGAGGTATTGGGCAGACCAAGGAAAACTGCTGACTAGGTTGCGCATGACGAGTATGTAGGCACATTGCGGCAGTAGCGAGACGGCCCATTTACTTGTCTCTCTGTGGACCGCAATGAGGGCATATGATAGTATGTAGTATATGACGGCACTAAGAGTCGCACCCGAGTTGGGATACTCAAATAACGTCGAGAGAGCAAAAACGAAGGCCATCGAGGCGAAAAAATAGAGAAATGTTAAAAGGAACAACCATAAAGCTCCGAAAGGTGAGAGTATCGCCAAAGACAAGAGCGCTACTATGATAGCGATGACTAAGTAGAATACAAAATACCAAACATACCAAGACAAGTTGTAAGGGAGGTCATAGAGACCCATGATACGCATACCTGAAAACAAAGATAACTCAGCCAAAGAAGTAGCAATAGACTGACCTTCGCGTAAGCGGCCACGTCTCTCCGAAATGAGCTTCCGTGTAACCGAGAAGGCCGAGAAAGTGAACAAAAGAGCTCCTACAAACCCGGCCAGAAGCTTCATAGTGCTGCCAGAAGCTCTTTCGTTGTAAGTTGGATAAGGCATAGGATAGAGTGCAGAGACAGGCACGTCTGATCCTCTACGATAGTCCATCCAAGTGCCCATGAGGGGAGGGAACTGAAGACTACTGTAATACTCTAAGCCATTGATTTTGGGATCGCCGTGCTGATAGTCGCCGTTCTCAGGATACCAATAGCTAGTATAATCAGCGAAGTCTCCATTAGCCAGGCTGGACGCATTGCTCATAATAGTAACCTCATTCTCTCGTCCGACATTCATGTAATAGCATATCTCCGGATGTGAATCCAAACCGTAGGATGGAGACTTGACGTAGGCTGATGGATCAGAAATGGCCGTAGTGATGGTCAGCAGCGGCGCACCGTCACATATCCGAGGGTTGTCTACAGCTCTGATGCGGTCCCGCAAGTAGCCGGCAAAGTCTGACGCTTGCTTGGTCCCCGCGGGACCGATCGCCATAGTGCCACAGAGACAACTGCCAACCACAGCCGCCAAGTTAGACTGGCGGTAGAAGTCACTGTAGGGGATCGAGGTTGATGCATTAAGTTTGGAATAGAGCATTTCCACCGATTCCGCATAGGAAAAAGCACCGACTCTCAACCAGCCTCCGGAGATGGAAGGGTAATCCGCAGCGGGCTGAGACACAAAGCGGATATGTACACACAGGAGACAGGCTCTAGACCGGAGAGAAAAAACTCACGATTGTTTCCAACACGTTCCCTTTGGAGTTGCCATAAGGTGGTATTAACAAGGCAGCTATAGCCACCACTATAGGCAGGAAAATTTCACAGCAGATGGTTAGCTTGGACCGGCGAGATAAAATGAAGTTCTTCTTGCACAGAGCTACAATCTGAGAGGCATCATCATCCCACGGACAATGTTGAATAAACCGCTCCCTCACCTGAGCACGAAATGGGCTTTTATGAGGCTTCCCTTTAGTGGACACAGCGACTTCAGTCATAAGATGAAAAAGCTATAACTTAGCCCAACCAAGGAACCTCCTATCCCCAGGATCAGAGAATCCGTCTCTCTCATGCTAAGACGATATGAGCGTGTCTTCAAGTGAGTACAAAATACCCTCTCAGTCTTCACCGAGCAAAGATGAACACCGCCCACGGCTTCATAAGCCACCACAATCCAGCAACACTACTCATCAGACGGGCCTTGGAACCGCGACAATGCTGCGGTGATATCTACGACGCCCGGATGACGATCCCAATTCCCCAGAATGCTCAAGGAAGCGTGACATTAGATGCGCTGTCGCGCTCCCTCCACAGGGAAGAGATCGATTTCGCCCCTTCCCACTACACGGAATCGTTGCGAACTGATCAGCGATAGTATACACCTTGCCACTCACGTTTCTGCGGTCAGATGACGCGATTTCCAGACCAGACTCCGGTTGCACCTACAATGCCCACGTGCAGCGCGCGAGCCCAGACTCACTTCCAAGAGACCTGCCTCGATGATTGGGGACCTTCTTAGAGTCCCATGAGAGCTCCTCCGACTGGAGGGTGTTGGGCTGAAGAACCGAGGCGTCATCCAGCGGAGGCTGGAGCTCCAACCAGGAGCCTCTAGGTATGCCTCAGATTGCCAATCATCCGCGTTGCCACTAGTCTTAGACTACACCATTAACCGGTCAGAGTAGTACATGTTTCAAGTGATTTGAGAGGCCATGGATAATCGCCTCACCGGAAATGGTGTACTAGTCTCATTACCTGATCTGTAGATTGGCAATCAGGGATTCCGTGGTTTGGGAATGCGCCAAAGGTTCCATGTGGTAGGGAACGCATGTTGTGAACCTGATTTCACTTGTTGCACTCCATCGGTGTGACACTGATGCGCAGCGCAGTGCGTTCCGGTTTCGCACACTTTCTTGTTAGTAACTAGTCGTTACAGAGAGTACGCTTCACTGAGCTCCCCAAGGATATCATGACTTGCCGAAGACTTGGACAACTCCTTCTCACTCTGGAATAACCTCTATTGTCCCATGTACCCAAAGTCTCGATATATGCATATGCGCGCCCCAGGGTTGGAGGCCTCTGGACGAGCGCGCCCTAACCTTTCACGTACGTTACGCAGTTAGGACCAGCTCACAGGTGAAGGGGCTAGAAGGAAAAAAATAGAGCGAGCGGTAAAAATTAGCTGATTGTCCGTGTATTCGTAGGCCTCTACACTAACGACTAGCCTCACGAGTATGGTTGGGTCTGAAATTCTGTGACCAAAGACTGGTCTTGAAATGTTCGAATTCACGTGTTGTTGCGCGCGTATGGCGCGCACAAGAGTATCTCATGAACGTTTTCACGGGATAGAGTTGATTCGATGAACCGAGCTAAGCTCGGCGAGCTTCCAGGACATTGATATGAGTGTTACAATAATGGACAAACATGGTGGATTCCGTGATGTATTCGAACTCACAGCATGAGTCTCACGCTCCGGGGTGAGGAGTTTTGGATTTTTGTATCAATCTGGTACGTCTGGTCGCACACGCTTCACTTATCCGGAGCATGATACGGTATCACTGATACCTCCTGTTGATGTGCTGTAGATGGCCCTAGTTCAATATATGGCTTGATCGTCATGAGTCACGCTATGATTAAGCATGTAGTCCAGTAGTCATGATATCTATTGGTTTTGCTCAGTTTCTATGAACCGTGTGGCAATGTGGAAAATGACGTATGAGGTGGTAAAATATGGACGGTAGAACACTACATCAACACACTCCATTGACATAGTGTGATACATCATCGGAAGCACATCTTCACTGAAAATTCTCGAGGTGTTAGGGTTGTATAATGTTTGTGACGGATTCCACATTTCTACGGTTGAACTGAATCTCCTATTGCGGTTCTCGTACGAGCCAGTTGCCTCGCGAAAGCCGCCTCCATTCCCCCTCACTGATATCTCCTTTGAGGGATAGATCCGTGATTCGCGGATCGCCAGTACTTGTCATTGGGAGCCTCTCTGCCACGTTATTTCGTGAGCTCCACTAAAAAGGTTTGAAATATCATATCCGATGGCACACACCATAAGTGAATTGATCACTGACGAGCCATCAAAACTCCCGGACTGAGGACGATCCTCTTGCTATTCCCTCGTGGTATTCGTGAAGAAAGGTATAACAAACTCTCAGCACAACTCGTCAAGACTAACGCTGACACTTAGTGAGCAAAATTGGGGACCAGTTGATATCTAGACGTACAAATTACAGAAGACAGGAGAGAAAGCAGAGTGTGCTGAGCCGGCTGCTTCTAGCCACCCATAACTTCAGTTGTTACATCAAACAGAATGATCGCCATGAGC
>NW_003212397.1:174600-176447 GCF_000006405.1 Perkinsus marinus ATCC 50983
GGACTCAACAGGTCCTTTAAATATGCAAGCAATATCTTTTTCAAGTCCTCAGTAAGTTTTGTGGAACTTGCTTGGTTTTAACTTGAAAACAGGTTTCAAATTAGGAGAGGTCCTCTCCTAACGTCGCTCCTGAGACTTAGTTTCCTTACAGTTGAGTCTAATTCAAATAAACCTTTTCGGGTGACGCGATCCATTTTTGTGTGACCGAGAGCGAGCCTTGACGCGGTCACGCGTAGACTGTCTACCTTTGAGCAAGAAAGACATTGTTCGATGGTTGAACTTCAACCTGTACCATGTATTGCTCGTTCATGAGGACAGATGCAATTTCAGGCTGAGAGACGTGTGAAACGTTCCCAGAGGATTGAGTTTTGTGAGGCGAAGGTTTCCACCTCAAGATTCGTCATTCTTGAGGGGTTAGTGAGATAGACCCCATGTTCCTCTGAGCTAGATGGCATCAGATGAGAGCCAGGTATACTGGAGTGATCGTACCTAGAGCAGCATTGTCTTTACATTCGTCGTCATGCTATGGCTCTGGATGATATTCTCAGACGAGGGCCATCTCCGCGTGCCGACATTCAAGAACCATATGATCCAAAACAACGACTTCACCAAAGTCATTTTAGATGAGGAACACTTACCGCCGTATCAACGTCTGAACTGGTAGGAAGCCGTTGCAAAGATGCTCCCGAATCTATCTGTATAATTACCGTATCGCGTTGAACGAAAGTTGTCCGATGCAACTCTTGCTGGGAGGTCAATCCCCAATTTTGGCTTGATTAAGGTATCAACGAGTAGCCAGACTAGTCTGCTATCTTCTCTTACTCGTGACTGTGGCTGCCAGAGTGGCTACTTTCGGCCTCCAAGCAGAAACCTCAGTGTTGGAGCCCAGGACCACCTGTCAAGAAGCCTGCGAGGAGGTAACCGATTCTCACTAGATGCACTGAACTTACAATGGGCATACACGTCCCTAAGACTCGAGTTGTGCTTTATCAAGTTTCCCGCAGATCCACTACCCGTTCGGATCACTATGCAGTGATCTTGAGGGTCCCTCCGCTATTGCAATCACCCGTTTGGGTAACGAATACAATACACTTTTCCGTTTCCCGGCGCCACCTCAAGACTGCAGTGAAAATCCTGACGATTGCCCTGGCTACGCATCATATCTCGAATGGTGAGTAATCATCGACACTCATTACCTCACGCAACGCGTTGAGACCGCTGGAAGCTCATCCTAGTGACTCACAATCATTAAGCTCGAGCCAAAACGATGAGGGGCATCGCGCAGAGCACGGTGGCAATACACGTCTCGCTGATTGCATCACTACTTGTTTTCCCGTCGAGATAGCTTACTGCTGCTCCACTCAGTCAAGCATATATTGACGATCCACCCGCCAGCAAGGAGATAAGTCTGCCGAGCGGAACGATAAGGAGACAACGTCACGATATCTGCTTCAACGCATGTCGTAGAGCAGACACCGATACAGAGCAAGTTGAGCATGGTCTCTACTGCCCGAGAACTGCGACTGCACAACATGTTTCAGACAGGCTTCACGGGACTCGACACTCGAACACGATGTGTCTCAGACGATGACACTGCCGATCTCCTCTGCGTATCGCCAAACGACGGGTGAATGACTGTCCTGTTCAATGGGCTTGAGAGAGATACCCGCATGCACGTCGACAGATATGAGTCTCCGCTTGCTTCATACGGTGGATACAGATGTTTCTCTGGTGACCACAATGGCACCCGTGATGACAAAGGATGCACTAGCTGGACACTCGTGAGTACTTCCTCGAATTCTGCATGATTCCTTCGCCCAGTTGTGGGTGGGCATTGCCATCGCTAA
>NW_003212397.1:176547-195049 GCF_000006405.1 Perkinsus marinus ATCC 50983
TAGCGTCATGACAGTAAACCAACAACAGCGAGTTCAACCTCAAGTGGCTATAAATCCCGATCTGCTGCTCCTCCACAAACAGGTGTATTTCTTTGCGATCGTGGTGTTGTTGTTCCAACCCCTGCAAATTGCCGAGACTACCGGACGAAGCCTTGACGTTCTCGTAACAGTCTGTTTGAGCCTCCTTGTCGATCAGGTGGGAGTTGATTGATGCCCAGCGTCCTCTCGCTAGAAAGCTGTGCTTCTCAGGCGAAGAACCTTATTCTGCAGCCGATCATATGGTGGGTGTTAATAAGGAGGTGAAATCTGATCAGCGTGTTGACGAGTGATTTTCCGACGCGGCCTCATGAGCTCTCTGCTGGAATTCTACGGCCCAATCTATATTGATACTAGCCAAGATTAGCGCGATAGTTGTCAGATGCGGCACCATTTTCCCCGGTATACAAGAGTACAACGATGAGTATCTACTGCAGTGGGATCTGCAAGACTCGCTGGTGACCAATCCCACTACCTCTCCGCATTGACTCATGATCCAGGTCATGAGCATCCGCATGAGAATGCAACTCTTCTTCGAGACAGAAAGTGTCACGCTTGCTACCAATTACTTGGTTGGGGGCTATGCCGTGCTCATATTGAGTCAGCTGGCAACGCAGGACTATTGGGATGGCGTTACAGTCATCGAGAATATCTATAAGTGGGCACGAAATGCATCACCCTCAACATCCCTTCCTCAGATGGACAGACTTCGCGACTGTTTGTATATTCATGCTAGAGATAACGTGCAAAACGTTCGCCTACTGGCTGGAATTTTGGTTAGATCCCTGGAATTTGGTTGACAACGTCGTTGTCATAGCGAGTTTCGTCGTCGGCGGTGAGTCGGTGTTGAAGGTCTCAGCTGCGCACCGGTTCTGCTGCAGTGATGGCAGCTGAGATGAAAGGCCTGGCGCTCCTTCGACTCCTCAAGTTACTCAGAATCATGGTCGTCATCCGCAAGGTGACGAGAAGCCCTTTCGCATACGGATTATATCACACTATCAGGTGTCAGAGGGTCGGAAAAAACTAGAAGTTTTGAAAACCAAGTCTGCTGTTACTGTGGGTTCCTATGTGGACAAGGTACGCACAGCACTTGGAGGGAACGTCACGAGGAGTTGCTTGTTAGGTATTGGAGCTCATCGAAGAGCTTCAAAATGCGAGGTATTTGCCGCCATATCTCAAGGATGATCTAGACTGGGTTAAAGTTAACCAGCTCATCGCATGAGCAATTTCATAGGCGTTCTTCTCAGGACGTGATCGTGAGTAACAAGCTGTACGAAGTCAGTTTTGACACGGATGCGATAGATGCCAATAGTGTAAGCCGACAATTTCAGCGTTTAGATCCGACAGGTTGTGTTTTAGGATGGTGCCGACAACAGCGACGAGATGGCAGCGTGGATTACAGCGGCAAATGGGGCTCCTGTTAAAGCGGATGACGACATGAAGGTGAGCTTCGTGCATCTGTTAACCTATAAAGGAGTCCAAGCCAATGGGTGATGGAATGCAGAGATTCTATCTATAATCATACTCATGAACTAGCTTCGAGCTAAAGCTGAGATTCCATAGTTGTGCACAACTAGAACGTCCGAGGTCTGCCGGAATGCATGTAATCATAATACTACTCTCTATCCAATCGCTACTACATGATGCACGCGGCCCGACTACCTGGCGAGCCTCGAATAACTTGACTAAAGCATGTGGCTTTACATCCGGTCGTTCAACTGGTGATTCTGTTCAAGAGTGCAAAGTTTGTGGTGGCTCGCGAGCGATGAGTTCTCAGGACCATTCCTCGTTATATGGAGGCCGGAGTACAGTGGGGAAATATCGCGAGTCCAAAGCTCGTAGGTCCTTGTTGCTCTCCTGGTGAAGAGAATAGCCGTGGTTGTGTCTCCGTAGAAAGCGCGAACAAAGCCCGACGCGAGAGTCGCTTGAAGGTGAGCGTTGCGCCAATCTGTTTGGCAACTTCTTACTAATTGATGTGTACCGACCGAGACGTTGTAGTCTCGTGGGCGCAGTGCGAAAGAGTCGAGCCAGAATCGGGAAGCTCGGGAGACTGCTAGACGTCTAAATGAAGATATGTTCAAGACTAGTAACATGACGTCTGGTGAGGTAAGCGCTGTGTACGCTACCTGTGAGGAGGAAGACTTGAGCTCAGCAACAGCAAATAGAGTCCATGTTGAGTACAATCGAAAATTGGAGTTTCGATATCTTCCAGTTCGGCGAGGTGAGACATTACCTGAGTTTTCGATGGAGACCGTCCCACAATGGTGTTAGCTTCTGGGCGATAATTTTCTACCGATTCTGTTCGGCAAGATCTTGATTTACCACGCTTTGGTCAAAGTACATGCGTTCGACTTGGAAATCCTCTTCAACTATACAAGAAAGGTAAGGCGTTCTCTGGAGGTACAGCCATCTCGATCATGAGCAGATTCAAGAGTCTTTCCATCCCCAAGTACAGTTCCACAACATGTATCATACTGCTGACATGATACAGGCGATACATGTGATGTATCGCATGGGTAAAGTTGACAAAAATCTGAGCCACCCTGCGAGGTCTGTAAAACCGCATGACGATATTTCGTACACCGAAGCCCCTAGGTTCGCTCTCTTGTTCGCCGCTCTTATCTGTCACATGCGACACCCGGGCCTGACAAACGACTTTATGGTTAAAGCTCGCACGCCTGAGGTCGCCGTGAGTGATGCATAGTCCTCCTGAAGGTGTTGGCTTACAGGCTATACGATACAATGACAAGGCTGTGCTACAACACTGCCATCTAGCTCACGCGTTCAGTCTCCTCGAGAGTCAAGAGTTCAATTTCATGCTGAAATCAGAGCCGGGAATAGTGGTGAGCTACACGACGATGGTCGTAGCCTAGTGCAGCTCCCTAAAACAGACTGAGCTGCGGAAATTCGTCATTCATATGATCCTCCGATTGGACATCAGCCGACACATGACCGAGATAACTAATCTAACCAGCGCAATGGCTGCTGAGTTTTTTCCTTGCAGAGTGCGTATCAGCCTCGTCGAGCGACGTTACGTGCGTCTGTCAGGAAGACGACACTCTGTTGTTACTCTCGGTATCGCTAAGAGTCGCAGACATATCATGGGCGTGCAGGCCACCGGAGATTTATTCTCAATGGGCGGAGAAATTTTTCGAGGAGCTCTACCTCCAGGGCGACTTGGAGAAAGTCTGAGAAGCTGCTTTATTGACGCTCATAGTCGCCCCCTAGCAGGTCATGAGATACCCTGTATCCCCCTTCTGTGATAGAGATACTGTACAGTCTACTCGGGCGGAGCTTGCCTATGCCTACGTCATGGTTACACCTCTTATCAATGCCTATACTGTGCTCTATGATGGTATAAAAGTCTCTACATGATGTGTACTAGGTCTTTCTCAGGTCTCGTCAAGGCTTGGGTGGTTGAAGGATTAGAGCCGAATAAGAAAGGGCTGCGCGACAAGATCGGTATGACTGCATGAGCTGCCACGATTGATGCGAGCTTCACGTTTCGCTTGTTTCTGAACTTTTGCGTTGGTAATCATGACTCAAGTCGACGCGTCACCCAACAGGCGAGCTGAAAACCCTTGTCACCACTTCCACCGATGTAGTCAAATATTGCTGTGTCAGTGAATTAGAATGCAATCTTTCTGGCATTTCTTTCGACGGTTAAGATTATTCCGTGTTCATCACACCTTGTGTTTCACAAGTGCCAGCGATCCGCGCGCATTATCTCTCTGGGACACGCGATCACCGAACTACACACAGTCGCTGTTGGAAAACGCAGTTTATCTCGAGAACGAGTACACGAAAGCGTCACAATTCGAGGTTCGAAGTAAATGTGGAAGGTATCGCCATCGCAGCACAGCGTCATATCACAGGCAACGGGAACGGTTCTTGTACCTGAAGTTGACCGAACTCATGAATGCTAATACATAGGTGACCTTCGAGACACAACAGATATCTATCGAGGCATTCGGAGGGACAAACCTAGCCCAAAAGCAGCTAAGTGACTGCGAGCTTAGGAGGTTGAACGTGCAAGTACGAAGCGGCGGACTAGTGCGGCAGTTACGCAACATCACAAGAGTGAACACAACAATCAACGGGCCCGCATCGATACCGCCGTTTGGCTCAACACTTGACACTGCTATTCGCCTGATCCATCTGACCGACGTACAGCTCTTGGTAGCCTGATGAGCGGACAGCGGCGGGTCAAAAGGCGTCCATGGGTGAGTTATACGAGTTAACATTTCGAAGACAACGAAAGCGGTGGCCCACCGTGGGTTCATCCCACTCGCGATACGTACTCTCCAACATCGTCATTGTTTTTCTCTGGAGAAAGTTCACGGGGCCGCGAGGGTGGTGTATCCGGGAGAAAACCGAAGTGTCCATACTTAGCGATGTTCTGTTGCCTCGAAATCTGCAAACGGTTCCCAATTCGAAATATATCAACAGTAAAAAAGCACTACTGCTTCTATCGAGCTAAATCCAGGCTGTACGAATGAACAGAGCTCTTGTAAGCCATCGGATTAAGAGAAGAATAGTTTACTAGATTATAACGAGAGATATTTCGATTTCACCTCAATGACAGAGACGACAGATGGTGGCTCAGGCTGGAGGGGCAGAGTGGGAAGATGAGTCACACAGTCTTCGACAGGCGGTTGTATATCCTGAATAGAAATGATAACAGATCAGTGTCGGTTAGGAACTTGCCACCTTTTTCGTCCCCAAGTTTTCCGTCTTAGACTTCACTGGTGACAATCTGATAGTCGGCAGGCTCTTCAGAAGATTCTCGGCACCGATTGGCAGAGCAAATGGTATGTGCGATCGATCTATTCTCACTCGTTGGAGGTCAACGCCAAATTCCTGAAGTTACGTATGTAGGTATCGACCCAGCCTTGTGGATCGATCACATTCCGATCGTCATGCAAACCCCGCTTCGACGCTTCCTTCCGGAGAGCTTCTAGGGCTCTCATGTCGATGCCCTGCACCCAGTCGGCGGCTATTCTTATGAGATTAATCTTGAGCTCTGATGAAAAGACTCGCACCTTGACGACGCTTGAAATGATTAGCCTCGACCCCGTTCTCTCGCATTTTACGTTCTAACACCACGAGCACCTAAGGTTGAGCCGAACGCCACTCCTCATAATAGAGATTTTCACCTCGTCGACTAGGGCGTCAACTTTCTGTTCATACCACTCGATTCGGGCGGCTAACGACTGGATGTAAATTGGTATCCGATTCACGTCACGTGTCTTTGGATCACCTATGATGTAGCCTTGGTATAACGAGGCGATCACACAAGCACACTTCGGAGTCTGGCGCAGCCTTGGAGGAACTCATCGCGATTGACTTCGCCATCTCCATCGGCATCAAGACATTCGAAGACTTGAGCCATGTCCTTCACTGGCATACGGATCTCCGACAAGAGTGCGAGGATTTTCGGATTGCGCGAGGCTTCCTGGAATATACAACGTGGTCGTTATGCATTGTTATCAACAAGCAGCGACTCAATGTACTAATACAACGATAAGTTCTGGTGTGAGGCGAACAGGACGTCTTCAGTTCGCAGCCAAGAGCAAACCTCAAGCTCATCTCTGTCTAGTTTTCCATTCTCATCCACGTCTATTTCCTCGAAGATTCTCCGCAGTTTTAACATAACTTTAGCCTGTGCTCGAGACCTCTGTATTTCCAATTGTGTATCATTTGCCTGGGAAAGAGAATTGCCTGACTCTTTCGGCGTCAGCGAGGGATACTTTAGCGGCTTCGATAGCATTGTTGATGATGGAAGCGAGCATAACGTTGAGGATAGCATACGCCGTTATGAAAAGGTAGGGGAGGAAAAATAGCCACATGATGGGGTAGATTCGGCACACTGGCCGAGCTACACTTATCATCCAGTTGTCTTGCGTTGTAACTTGGAACAACGTTAGCAAGCCAGCCCAGGGGGTTCCGAAGTATTCGTATGGGTCGAAGAACTCATAAGGTCCGGCGATCTGACGGGTTGTGAAAGCCCAGGCAGTAGACTTGCCGAGGACCAATCGCAAGAGGATCGCACAGACCCAGGTAAGCGAGAATAGTAGCAGTGTCACCCAAGCGAGGGTCTTTAACATAGCTATGATCCCTGTTAAGACTAGCCATAGTTCTCGGAAGAATCTCAGTAAACGGACAAGTCTGATGAGGCGAATCATCCGTACCAAGCGGAGACTTAGAAGGGACTTCAGGGCCGAGCCAGAGACGATAAAAGTCTCGACTATCGTTTTGAATACGAGTATGCAGTCGAAAATGTTGAATGCATCGTTGAAGAAATCAGCACGATTGTAGTAGATTCTGATGATGAGCTCGACAATGTATACCAGAACGAAGAAGACATTCAAGGTCTCGAAGATCGGATGGTCCGGATCTGTCGCGTCGGTCTGTATCCCTGAAGTAGATGCTGTGGGAGCCCGTCGAGGGTATTCTTACCAATCTCGATAGCGTTGAGGAGTATGATGATTCCCATCATTGTGTTGAACCATACGCGATCACAAACAGGCACCTTGCTGCTTTCAGAGCCGAGATCTGGATCATTCTAGGCCTCGTGATAGAGCTGACATGCCACACCTTTTCTCTGTGCTCCCAATAAGAGCTTTCTTGGAGGTTCTAGTCGCCCTGCCGACTGGCTTAGCTGGAGGGTGAACTAAGAGAATTAATCACCACAGTAGTGGCGTATTTTCATACGGTATTCTGTTTACTCGACAGATGCGGGTCGTGGCCAATAAGGACCGCTCGTTGTGCCATTTAAGAGAGTCGGAAGAAGCTCATCTGCGTGCTAAAGGCTGTTACCCTCCGCTGTAAGGGAAGTCTCTGTAGCAATTCGGAATATCGAGGCATTGATGAACTTTCGACCTCGCTTAATCGTTTTTCCCAACAGCGAAGGATATGTTATTTTCAACAGGAGCTCGGTTTAAGGTCCTATGCATTGGGTCATCATCGCTGCTCATCATGATAGGGCAAAGTTCTGTATTCATTGAAACGACTCGCTGGACGGCGCACTAGTTTGACTTGGTGAATTAGCAGGGTCATATTCCCAATTGTTTCTGTACGGTTATTTTATCGGCGCTATCTCAGTATATTGTCGAGAACATATGTACATATACGTACCATATCAGATTTTCGCGAAGAAAAATATCTCAACTCCCATTGAAATCCAGTTGGCAAGGATTCGGCAGCCTCCGAATTAGCGAAACCAGTTGCAGCCTGTCTGACAGGCTGTCAACATCTGACGAAAGCCGCGCGCGCCCTAAAATTCTGAATCCGCACGCAGGAGATTTATAGCTGTTCCTTGCATTATAGGTGACGTCAAGGGCGTTGACTATGTACCATGTATTACTCGTTATAGAGGAAAGAGTCTATCGACGTCAAGGGCATATATGTTCCTTGGCAAGGGATTCGAAGTCAGTGTTCATTGTGTAGTTACATATGAATGATTAGATAGGTTGTAAAGGCTTCCAGTTGAGTACTGACAATCGCCTCGTTACAGTTCGCTTTCGTTCAATGTCGGACACTACTGACACTGACGTGAAAGAAGTCCCTCATCCGAGCGTTGATAACGACGAGAAACGAGTTCCTCACGGGAAGAGTACTTTCCATGTGTTCCGAGAGAACAGCCATTTGATACTTAAACTTGGCTCTGGCTTCTTTGCTGACGCGTACGACTTATTTGTCATTGACATCGTTTTGGCCATATTGCAAGAGCTTCAGAACGAGGATCCAGAGGGCATCGGCCTCACACAAGAGACGAAGGGTCTCATCGCTGCCGCTACATCGGCTGGTGCTGTACTTGGCATGATCTTTTTCGGTGTACTCGGCGACTATGCTGGTCGACGTGTGTCTATCATTTGCACAGGATCTCTCGTTGTTCTCGGTTCGATCGCCTCCGCATGTGTGCAGCGCTCAGAAGTGTTTTCCCTGGCCTATCAACTTTGTATTTGTCGTCTCGTTCTGGGCTTTGGTATAGGTGGGGAATACCCTCTATCAGCAGCTATGGCTTCAGAAAGGGCCTCCAGTGAAGTTCGTGGTCGAGTGGTTGCTGGTGTTTTCTCTATGCAAGGTCTTGGCATGATCGCTGCCTCTATCTTACCGCTCATTTTCCTCTATGCTGGAGCATCGTTACCTTTAACGTGGCGCTTTCTACTAGGCATAGCCGTTCTGCCCAGCGCTGTAGCGCTCTACTTTAGATTTGGCCTGAAGGAATCTTCGGCTTTTCATCAATCCCGGCAACGAGCCCCTGCGAACTTCGGCTCTCGAATCAAATCGGTGGCAACTACTATTTTCGCTGTATCCGTACCGTTACTCGGTACCTCTTTATCGTGGCTATTTATGGATATTACTTTTTACGGGACGGGCGAGTTCAAGCACGCCGTTGCTGACTCACTTTTCCCGAGTGCAAATGTACATAGTAAAGTAATCGATGCGTCCATATTTGCTATGATCATATCGTTTATCGCCTTACCTGGATACATATGTGCCTGTCTATTCATAGATAGATTGGGTCGGTGGACTCTTCAAGTTCTGGGTTTCTGTATGATGGCAGTCTTTTATTTGGTCATGGCCATCTGTATACAGTTTAATGCCAATGCATATCTCAACTTGGTGGTTTTTGGTGTTACTTTCTTTTGGACCAACTTCGGCCCAAATACGACAACATTCATCATTCCCTCGGAGATTTTCCCTACACAAGTAAAGACGACATGCCATGGTTTCTCCGCGGCTATGGGTAAAGTTGGTGCTATCATTGGCGCTTATTCGTTCCCGACTCTACAAGCAAAAGTCGGCCTCTTTGGTGTGATGTATGTCTGCGCTGTTATTGCAGCTGTGGGTCTGGTGTCGACTCTCGTATTCCTGAAGAAAAGTGTGGTGAAAAATGGCGTCAAGCTCTAGTTCATAAAGTCGTGTTATAATGTTTACTGCATCCTGGTGCAGTACTGAAATGAACCATTTTACGTATATGAACAGTCAACCCGTGATGAGGATTGAAAGCTCTTCACCGCAATGCTATACCCGCCATAGATCTGTAAGAGTAGGCTCTCCCATATCTACTCGATTGATCTACACATTCCTCAGAAGTCCAAGCTTGGGTGCATCTTTTTCCAAGGCAGTTGGGTCATTCTCACTGTCTATACGTTTCGAGTCATGAACTGATCATGATCTCTCCTTCTTACCCGGTTGAACAGATTTAAGGAAGAAAAAGTTGTTTTTACGAACTCCTGGTGTCCAGCACGTCTGAACCAGGATATTGCTGTGTTTTCGTTTGTAGAGAACCAGTAATAGTTCTGTGAACACTACAGCTAGTCGGATTCTACTTAATTACTGTCTTGCGTTTACTATAAGCACGAACGGAATTATACCGGGATCTTGCGCTAGTGTGTATTCCGCTAGTAGCTGTCCACATTCGTCGTCTGTCTCCTTGTGTGGTATGGCTAAACATTTGGAGTTAGCTCCGGAATATCAAACGGTAGGGAATGTGATTCGATGTTGCATAACCCATATTGATTGATGTGTTGTAAAAAGTGTGGTATTATCTTATCTCTATCCTGGGCAAATGTCGGGTGTGAACGTTAGTTGGTTCATTTGTTTCGTCCTTCTCTTTCTTCATGTCGTCCTCGTCGTCGCCGACTCCTAAGGCCACTGTCGAAGTCAAGTCTCCCAGCACTTGGTCGGTATTCAAGGATAACTTTCCCCTTATAGTGAAGCTTGGTTCTGGTTTCTTCGCTGATGCATATGATATGTTCGTAATCGATATTGTATTGTCCATATTGGGTGAGCTTCAAGATATTGATGCTGATGGCATTGGCTTGGACGAGAGCACGAAGGGTCTCATTGCTTCAGCTACTTCTATTGGTGCTGTCGTTGGTATGATATTCTTCGGTATCATTGGTGACGAAGTTGGTCGCCGTTTGGCAATCCTCTGCACTGGGTCTCTTGTTGTCATCGGATCCATAGCCTCAGCATGTTGTCAAAGATCAGAAGCTTTCCCTTTGGCGTATCAGCTTTTCCTATGCCGTTTGGTCCTTGGCTTTGGCATTGGTGGTGAGTACCCGTTGTCGGCGGCAATGGCATCTGAGCGCTCCTCAGCGGCGGTTCGTGGTCGAGTAACTGCAGGAATCTTCTCCATGCAAGGTCTTGGTGCTGTTGTTGCTGCGGTGTTGCCACTGATACTCCTTGCATGTGGTGCTTCGCTTCAAGTGACTTGGAGAGTCCTCCTAGTCGTCGCTGTCATTCCTAGTGCGTTCGCTCTGTATTTGAGGTTCTCGTTGAAGGAATCAGACAGTTTCAAGAATGCTAAGAGTAAACGACACGGCAACAGCGTTGATCGCGCTACTAAGTTCCTTAAGACGATCTGGACACTCATATTGCCACTCCTCGGTACTTCCTTGTCCTGGTTGTTCATGGACATAACGTTTTACGGTACTGGTGAGTTCAAGCATGTAGTGGCCAATGAGCTGTTCCCTGGTGGCGAAGGTGTGAAGAAAGTGATGAACGATTCATGGTTCGCCTTTGTGGTTTCTCTTGTGGGTCTTCCCGGGTATATCTGTGCCTGCATTTTCATTGACAAGCTCGGAAGGTGGAGGCTGCAGGTCCTCGGTTTTGTGATGATGATATTGTTCTATTTGATAATGGGTGTATGCTCACAGTTCAGCACCAACGCGTACTTGAATCTGGTTATATTCTCCATTACCTTTTTCTGGACCAATTTCGGTCCAAACACTACCACCTTCATCATTCCATCGGAGATCTTCCCTATTGATGTCAAGAGTACTTGCCACGGTTTCTCTGCGTCTATGGGCAAAGTTGGTGCTATCATTGGTGCATACTGCTTCCCAACGTTGCAGGCGTCATTGGGTCTAGGAGGTGTTATGTACGTATGTGCTGGTGTGGCTGCTTTGGGTTTGGCCTCGACCTTGATATTCCTCAAGAGGAAGCTACTTGATGATGCATCTGATGCTTCTGTTGATGGTTATTCAACTGATAATTCTGTTGTCGAGCTCAAGGTCTCCGCTGCCTAAGGTGTAGAGGAGGAAGTGTTCAGAGTGGGCGAAACTGTGAAGAGTTGTTGTGAATACGTTCAACAACAATAAGGCTACTGTTATTTCCCCTAAAGAGGAGCTCTTAAATGTTATTCGGTGCTGAGCCAATGAGTTCTTAGGCAATATTCAGCATTCTCGGTTATATATTAGAGATATGTGTAAATACGTTATTATTGCCGATGCGGTCTGCATAGAGAGTGTGAGATTCCCCTTCTAAATTTTGCACGTACACTTGTCGCTGATGGCAATTGTGTAGTGTACGCGCCCACTCGTGTTAGACACTTTAAAACCTGCGTATCAGGTTTGATGCTCTGTTGTTCCTGAACTAGAAGGTTGCACTTGCAATTTTTCGCCGGTTTGTAAGAGTGTTGTAGTAGGGGTGTCGCTCTCAACAGACGTGTTATTGACAGTTTCCTTAGTGGTTTAGCGGTGACCTGCACGTCAGGACCGTTAGCCTTAAGGCATTCTGTTGTTTCTACTATAAGTACCAAGAAGTTGTTAGGGTGTAGTCTCGTACTTATCACCCGTGGTTGTTTCTCCTGTGTCGATTTCAATGAGATTGTGTTGTGTTTATTAGTGTGTTGACTTGAAGCACTCTCTGGTTACAGTTGGAGTCTCAGAATAGTGGATCTTGTGATCTTCGCTAATTGTAAGGAGTATAGTGAGCTGTTCTTGAGGATGTGTCTGGATTTTCTGTTCACGATGATACAAGTCGGCATAGTGAGCTTACTCAGGTTTGACAATCTTCTACAGTGCAGAATCTGGACTTGACCCATTAGTTTGGTGGCAAGCACTTGACAACAATATTGTTTTTCTGGGGGTGTAATTGTTAGATGTGGTAAACTAACCCGTCCGTGCTATGTGATGATCATATTTCTGTGACTATAGTGGGATGGGGTTGGCCTTACTATGCCTGTCTCATCGCGTGGAAGCGTTCAACCAACAGACAGTACATTTTCGGTGTGTCATTCACGCGCGCGTCGTCTGTGTTTGCGTGCTGTTACTAGGGTGTGATCGGATCAGTCTAAGTCTTATGCGAGTAATGGAATCGGATAAGCTTGAGGAGCTTCGCTCAGGAGATGATCATGGGGGCGCGGTTCTCGACTAACGCTGCCGCGCTCGAATTCGCGTTCGAGTTGCTCATATGTGAATTCGAATGCTAAAGATTCTTGATATCTTCCCGTAAATGCCCTCGAGTTCAAGATCGACAGCTTCTTCAACGGGAACGTTCGAAGTCTTCAAAGAGAATGGTCCATTGTTGTTCAAACTCGGCATTGGCTTCTTCGCTGATGCATACGATTTGTTCGTTATTGACTTGGTGTTAGCTATGTTGAGTGAACTCAACCGTGACGATCCTGAGGGTATCGGTCTTAACGTAGACACCAAAGGGGCCATCGCAGCAGCTACGTCAGTGGGCGCAGTGGTCGGTATGATTCTGTTTGGCATCATTGGTGACCGAGTTGGTCGGCGTGTGTCTATTCTGGTTACTGGTACAGTAGTCGCTGTCGGGTCAATTGCCTGTGCTTGTGCACAGAGGTCGGCCAGTTTCCCTCTCGCGCTTCAACTCTGCATATTCCGGTTTATTCTTGGTGTCGGCATTGGTGGTGAATATCCTCTTTCTGCGGCTATGGCATCTGAAAGGTCCTCGACTGCTATAAGAGGACGAGTAACTGCTGGGATATTCTCCATGCAGGGGTTGGGGTTAGTCGTAGCGTCTATTGTCCCGCTCGTTTTAGTAGTTGCCAGAGTACCCCTTGAAGTGGCTTGGAGAGTATCATTGGCCTTTGCGGTGTTACCTATTCCTATGGCTTTGTATATGAGGTTTAAGATGTCCGAGTCTGCAGCTTTCGAAAACTCAAAACGAGCACATAGTGGAGCGGCGAATTGTGACCGACTGAAGAGTATTCTAGCGATTTTGTCGAGCTTCTTGATACCACTATTGGGTACGGCTCTGTCGTGGCTTTTCATGGATATAACTTTCTATGGTACTGGAGAGTTCAAGCACGCCGTAGCGTCTGATATCTTCCCATCTGGTGAAGGTACACAGAAGATCATTGATGCATCCATATTTGCTATGATCATATCGTTTATCGCCTTACCTGGATACATATGTGCCTGTCTATTCATAGATAGATTGGGTCGGTGGACTCTTCAAGTTCTGGGTTTCTGTATGATGGCAGTCTTTTATTTGGTCATGGCCATCTGTATACAGTTTAATGCCAATGCATATCTCAACTTGGTGGTTTTTGGTGTTACTTTCTTTTGGACCAACTTCGGCCCAAATACGACAACATTCATCATTCCCTCGGAGATTTTCCCTACACAAGTAAAGACGACATGCCATGGTTTCTCCGCGGCTATGGGTAAAGTTGGTGCTATCATTGGCGCTTATTCGTTCCCAGTGCTCCAGAGTCGGATTGGTTTGGATGGCGTGATGTACGTATGCACAGTAGTGGCATTGCTGGGCCTAGCCTCTACTCTGATTTTCCTTCGTCGTAGAGTCGTAGATGATGCCCCTGATGTCTCAAAGGAGCTCAGCATGGTGAATCACGAGATGAATGGTATGGCGTGAATACTACCACTATTTGGGACAGTAGATTCGTCAGAGTCGGCAGTCTTGCACATACAAGGCACGACATTCGCACGACGAAGTTGTTGCCTTGATGTTTACGTCTTGCAAGTTTGGGTCGCCATTTTCTTGTTTGTGTACTGCTTTGTATCTGGTCTCGCACGAGACAAGTGCTTATGGTGTTTTTTCGCAGCTTTTATTTCTTTCGTTTGATTCACTCGTTGAGGCAGACGATATATTATGTAATCGCCCCTCACTCTCGGGCTTATGTTTAGTGTTCATGTTGTGTTGTTACACTCGAAATGAAGAGTTCTATGATGTATGCCTCATGCAAGTCCTTGCGTGGCGACATAGACCCTGTTTCATAGGAGCAAATTGCCCCTTGAACTCAAGTAACGTCTTTAGTATACTGTAAAACTTGAGTATCAAGTAGCCCTAAGTAATCCCGGCACATTCTGGCACGCTATTTCACTACTTGAGCAAACACTTCAACGTGAAAGGTTTGCCGAAATACTGTATTCCTAAACTTTAGACGACTTGAACTCTTAAAAAAGAAATAAGATAAATAAATTAAGAAATAGTTCAAGGCACGCTCCACCGCATCGTATTAGTTTTTTGGGAGCGTTGGGTGAGACTGGGTGTTAGCCAACTAGGCAGCAGAGGGCGATGATACTACCGAACCTCATAACACGCCGTGCATTGCCTTAACACCACAGTCACATTGCCTAGCGCGCAGGCACATAGGCAATGTCCCCAAACAACTAGTAAAAACAATAAAAGAAAAAATTCCAGGGTGGAACCGGCTCGAGATGCTCCTGCACAGCCAGATTGCTGTCACTTGATCCTCGACCGGTTGCACCACCTTCTCGTTCGAGTCGATCACAATGGCGTGCGCCACGGACGCACGAGCGATACTTGTTACGCTTGCTTGAATTTGCCCCATGCAAGCCTGGACTTGCACTAAAACTATTCTTAAAGAGAAGTATGGCGCTGTTTAGGGTACTTCGGAATCCGAAGTTCGGATGCAGCCGCTATCGTAGCAGGTATAGCTGGGATGCTCTACACCCTTGAACCATCTGTGGAAACTAAGTCAACCCCTGCTTACATCAAAAGAATCATCATGGACACGCCCACCCAAGGTGTCAAGGACAGTAATGGGGAAAAGACTCTCTCATTCGGCCGCGACGGCTGTCAGTAAGATACTCGGAAGAAGGTATAATCTTTCACTCTGATGATGGAGACATTGATAACTTGTTCGGTGTACTCTCGTCTGTCTCGATGGTCTCTCCCTTGCTGGATGGATTATCAATTCATTCGATTCAATTATTGTACATGTGAAGGTCTGATGTCACATGCAATCGTAACGTTGTGGATTTGATTATGATAATCCTTTACGCTCAACTGTTGAGTTTGTTATTATAACCAGTGCAGTATTATTTCAATCGACAACATTGAAGATGTCAAACATACAAGATGTCCAAGCAATTAACGATGAAGCGTTCTTGTTGATCCTACAAGCCTCCTAGTTATTGACCATGTTATGCGCCACTCCACATTTTATACTAGCAACTAAACATCACGTAGTGTTCATAGCATAATCGACGAGAACGTCGCTGAGACCAGACGGTCGACGCAGCTGACGGACTGCGATGATATGATCAATAATGATAATTATATTTTGCATGTTCAACATCCACTAATCAGTAAACAGATGTTAAATGTCGCCCATAATATACGGCATTATATTTCCCATCCACAGATGAAAAGGAATACAAGGCAAAGTAGGCGCCATCGATCGTCTTCTCTTCGCTAACGGTAACCGGTCACCCGAGACGTACTCCCCTAGACGCAGCAGCCATTGATGTTGACCATTAGCCGCCACCGCGTCAGTAGCGCCAGTACACAGCCATGCATCATTCACACGTTTTTCTGATCGCAGCTCTCCACCAACCAGCAAAAGACGGTCAGAATGTAATGCCACACATCGAACGAGACATCTAGCTTGCCAACGTCTTGGTATGGTCTCGGGGAGCCCATCTTGGGAAACACCCAGTGGTGGGAGACCTGCTCAAAATACTCCAACGAAGTAATAACAGCACTTCTCACATCCACAGGACTCGCTGGTCGTAGTAGATGCCTTAGTCCATGAGAATCCTTCATCTCGACTAATCCAAACGTCGGAACTGCACTGATCGACATCATTACTCGGCTCACCGAGGCCTACACAGAGAACCCTTCGCGTCTATCTAACATCGATTCTTCTTACCACCTTGAGTGCTTGTTATTTCACCACCACATAAAACTAACATCCCGCTCGGATTGTGCTGAACGACAGCCATTCCTCCTCGGGGACCGAAGTCTCCGTCTAGCGTTATCTAAATACCATGAATTCACAGTACACTGAAGCCTGTCGGGCCTACCTCTTTCCACGACACTCCGCCGTCGTCTGACCTCCACACGTCAGAAAGGAACCCCGTCATAGTAGTGCCACCGACCATGATCATCGACTGGCCGCCTACCGTACCAGGCGTACTCTCAACAATACACATTGGGAAGGAACTCACCGTTGATGGTGGTGAATCCCATGGCCCATCGGGGTTCCCATGGGGCGCACGCAGACAGGTGTTGCCAACTTTCACCAGAGTCATCAGAGCACCAAACGTCATTGAGGTGGGTGTTGTTCATACCAAGCCCGCCACAAACAACAATCCTGAAACAATAAGAGCCTGTTTTCTATAAAACGTAGTAACTACTCACCTTCCACTGTGCAGAATAGCACACGCGAAATTACAGCGCGGTGGGAATGATCCGCTCGGATCGACAGGAATGGCTTCCGTCCACGTGCGACCTCCGTCGGTTGACCGCCAAACGTCGTTCTTGAAGTTGAAGTTGCGATCCCATCCACCTATAAGAGGCTTTACCCAACGACGCACAAAATGTTAACTCACCAAGAAGGACCAATGCCCTGTCGTCTCGGAGGGGGACCATGCAATGCCCCATCCTCGGAGACCATTCGGCAGATATTGTTCGACGTTTCCATGAACGACCGCTATCAACACTGCAATACCTGCAGACACTCTCCAGACAATACCGAGGGCTGCGAGAACCTACACATCGCTCATTGACCGAGACATACTGTCGAGACCACCGGCAAGATAAACGGTGTTTCCATCCCAGCATACAGTGAGGGCGTGTCCAGACCGACCATCGAAACCGCCAGGAGGTAAGCGTTGCCAGCCTGTTGCGAATGCCACAGCAGATGTGTAGTCCTGGAAAGAGCATTAGCAACCTCAAGATAGATACATTATACTCACCAAGAGAGATGACCCAACCGCGTTGAGGACGCGCTTACGACGACAGCATTGAGTGCTCCCACAAGGGTGACAACTTATAACTCGCTGGTGAAGCCACTTCTTCCTCTGCGGTGACATCCTCAGTGAATACCTGCCACCAAAGAGTCTTCATAACGACACTGGAAGGACGAGAGTACCGATGAGTGGGATGAGCAGCATAGGATAATCGTCGTTGAGGGGATGCTGTAGTAGAGAGCGGCAGCAGAGGCTCGGGAGATCGGCTTGTCGGAGTGTTTGGAGGAATGGACATTTAATGACGGAGCTTGAAAACTACACGGCTAGATGCCATGCAATACAACCTGCAACTTAGTTGCACTTCCCAGCCACTTCTGTGCCACTCAAGTCACCCTCGTCTTCATTTAAAAACCTTTCTCTCGGATACCTCTTCCTGTGAGATATAGTTATGGGATGAATACCATAGTGTAACTGATCCCTGAGATAAGTAACACAACAACACCATCAGTGAAGCATGTTCGTTGAACGTGGAAGTAATACGATAAAAGCTCTCGCACAGGAGAATAACACCAGACATCAAACTCAAATTACTGCTAACAACAACACGACCATTCCCATACTATAACGACTCGCAACACTCCCAGAAAAGGGCGGAAGGGGCGGACCACGCCTAGTAGTACTAGTCTTCGTAGGGGTCGACGACGGGGGAATTGTAGTAGTAGTGGTAGTAGTAGTGGTCGGGTAAATGCAGTCAGTTGAGACCCAACCTGGGGGCTCATGACCCGGAGAGGCTATGACCGGAGCAACCTGCCGCATATCTTTACAGTAGCACGTCACATTACTTGAAGGGGAACACACTCGACCAACTGGAGTCTGCCAGTCCTTACAGTACGCACTTACCGTACCAACCTCCTTGCAATAACTATCCCAACACTCCAGCAGCCGCAGTGGTGACGGATATATACACTGAGGCCCTACATCCCCTACCAGTATAGTATCGATACAGAATCCACTCGGACAGTAGGCACGAGGAGGACCAGGAGAGGTACTCGGTCGCTTCTGGCAGCGACTACTAAACAACAATGTGACGACGAGCAACAGACGCATAGAGAGAGAACAGCTCCTGATCAAACCCAATCAACGAAAACAACGGAGGTCCACCCTAGTAATATGAAAAAACAAGTGAAAAACATACCTCACGACGACTGCACATCACCGCGAATATCGCGGTTTTCATGGAGTTCTACGCCACTACACGAAAAACAGGCGAAACTTGAATGAACAACTTCCCAGCTTAAACAAAGACCTAGCCCAACTACTACTATTGCAATCCTAATCGAACCTAGCAAGCTCAACAAAATTATAAAATAGGAAACGTCTTTAAGACGATGAAGATCCTGTAGCTTAAAGACGACTGCGAATAACCGTAGTATAAAAATCTTATTGCCAAGTAAAAAATGTTCCAATTATAAACACCAGGGCGATGCAAGTCCCCCCAGCGAGTCTACCACTACCAGACGATGGTG
>NW_003212397.1:195149-197228 GCF_000006405.1 Perkinsus marinus ATCC 50983
TTGAAAAATGCCAGACTATATAATTACAACGCAAAACATATCAAACAGCAAATGAGCACAACTTGCCAGAATAACGAAAACGTGCGGGCGAAGCACACTTGGGCAAAAGTGCCAGCGTGTAAAACATTCCGGGGAAATATACAATGCAGCAAAAAAAGAGCAAAAAAGAGCGACTTGCTGGAAAACACTTTTGGATTTGCTACATTCAACATTGGATTGCTAAAACCTATACCAGAAATTGCTAGGTTGTAAATGTGGTTGCTACTTTGTAACTGAGAAAGCGGCACATACAAAAGAGCAAAAAAGTGAGACTGTCAGAAATTATAGCATTTGGCAGATCCGCAATATTAGCAAAAAGTTGCGATTGCCGGATTGTATTACACCGCCCTAAGTAATCCCGGCACATTCTGGCACGCTATTTCACTACTTGAGCAAACACTTCAACGTGAAAGGTTTGCCGAAATACTGTATTCCTTAACTTTAGACGACTTGAACTCTTAAAAAAAGAAATAAGATAAATAAATTAAGAAATAGTTCAAGGCACGCTCCACCGCATCGTATTAGTTTTTTGGGAGTGTTGGGTGAGACTGAATGTTAGCCAACTAGGCAGCAGAGGGCGATGATACTACCGAACCTCATAACACGCCGTGCATTGCCTTAACACCACAGTCACATTGCCTAGCACGCAGGCACATAGGCAATGTCCCCAAACAACTAGTAAAAACAATAAAAGAAAAAATTCCAGGGTGGAACCGACTCGAGATGCTCCTGCACAGCCAGATTGCTGTCACTTGATCCTCGACCGGTTGCACCACCTTCTCGTTCGAGTCGATCACAATGGCGTGCGCCACGCACGCACGAGCAATACTTGTTACGCTTGCTTGAATTTGCCCCATGCAAGTCTGGACCTGCACTGAAACTATCCTTAAAGAGAAGTATGGCGCTGTTTCGGGCACTTCGGACGCAGCCGCTATCGTAGCAGGTATAGCTGGGATGCTCTACACCCTTGAACCATCTGTGGAGAGTAAGTCAACCCCTGCTTACATCAAAAGAATCATAATAGACACGCCCACCCAAGGTGTCAAGGACAGTAAGGGGGAAAAGAATCTCTCATTCGGCCTCGACGGCTGTCAGTAAGATACTTGGAAGAAGGTATAATTTTTCACTCTGATGATGGAGTCATTGATAACTTGTTCGGTGTACTCTCGTCTGTCTCGATGGTCTCTCCCTTGCTGGATGGATTATCAATTCATTCGATTCAATTATTGTAAATGTGAAGGTCTGATGTCACATGCGATCGTAACGTTGTGGATTTGATTATGATAATCCTTTACGCTCAACTGTTGAGTTTGTTATTATAACCAGTGCAGTATTATTTCAATCGAGAAGCCGCTAACAATTCCTCATTCCATCATCGTATTCTTGGATTGTATAAACAATCACTCACAACAGTATACAACATACAAGATGTCCAAGCAATTAACGATGAAGCGTTCTTGTTGCTCCTACAAGCCTCCTAGTTATTGACCATGTTATGCGCCACTCCACATTTTATACTAGCAACTAAACATCACGTAGTGTTCATAGCATAATCGACGAGAACGTCGCTGAGACCAGACGGTCGACGCAGCTGACGGACTGCGATGATATGATCAATAATGATAATTATATTTTGCATGTTCAACATCCACTAATCAGTAAACGGATGTTAAATGTCGCCCATAATATACGGCATTATATTTCCCATCCACAGATGAAAAGGAATACATGGCAATGTAGGCGCCATCGATCGTCTTCTCTTCGCTAACGGTAACCGGTCACCCGAGACGTACTCCCCTAGACGCAGCAGCCATTGATGTTGACCATTAGCCGCCACCGCGTCAGTAGCGCCAGTACACAGCCATGCATCATTCACACGTTTTTCTGATCGCAGTTCTCCACCAACCAGCAAAAGACGGTCAGAATGTAATGCCACACATCGAACGAGACATCTAGCTTGCCAACGTCTTGGTATGGTCTCGGGGAGCCCATCTTGGGAAACACCCAGTGGTGGGAGACCTGCTCAAAATACTCCAACGA
>NW_003212397.1:197328-198920 GCF_000006405.1 Perkinsus marinus ATCC 50983
CGAGCTTGAACATTCTTCATCACAAAAGTCTCAAGTTGACTTCTGCACTTCATCACTCGACGAGTAAAAACCAACTCCATAAGTGTTGGAGTAGGAATATATGTTCGCTTTTCTCAGCTGAGCTCAGGAGTTTCCTATACAGTGTTGGAGTAGGAATATATGTTCGCTTTTCTCAGCTGAGCTCAGGAGTTTCCTATACAGTGTTGGAGGAGGAATATATGTTCGCTTTTCTCAGCTGAGCTCAGGAGTTTCCTATACAGTGTTGGAGTAGGAATATATGTTCGCTTTTCTCAGCTGAGCTCAGGAGTTTCCTATACAGTGTTGGAGGAATGTAGTTGGACATGTGCATATTTTCCCAAAAAAACTCAAATCATAAACACACATAATGGGCATCCCTGAGATTCCTCGAGCCACTCAATAGCGCATCGCCAACAAAACATGTGCCCACAAATCAGCGCTGTTGGAGACTCCATCTCAGAGTAGCAAATCTGAAAAGAAAAAAAACGCACTCGGAAGATTTCATATTCACAAAGATATTTCACCAAGCACGTCAATTTATCATAGCCGAGGTCCAAAGATTCCTCATATTCTTCATCGGTCGAATTATTAGTTGTTTTATCGCCTGAAAGTGAAGGACTTATCAAAATAATAATCAACACTGAAAATCTACTCATAGAAATACGATATAAAAATCAATTCTCGGAGTTCCGCCCTAGTGACATGAAAAACATATTTCACGACTACTGCATATCACCACGAATATCGTGGTTTTCACAGAGTACTACGCCACCTGACGTAAAATTCCAGAAGATATTCTCAAAGAAATACACAATTTAGAACGGAAAAATAATCAAAAAATTCCCAAAAATAGGACGAACAACTACACTGACCAACAGCTAAATGGAAACAACTTTCATTTCAACACAGAAAATCCCAAACTTCGTCAATGTCACCAAAGTAAAGATCTACGCAAACTAACAATAATAACTTCAACACGAATCGACTTACTCGAAGAAGGTTTCTCGATCTTCCGCTGTTTCCACTTACCATACGCTTCCAGTACAACAGTAGCTGAACAGGACAGTCCATGTTGCATTAAAACTACCATCGGTCGACCCCGGGGTCGAGACCCACGCCTGTCAACTTTTTCAGAAGAATGAATAACAAACCAGCTCTCCACGATTACTCAAAAACAATTGAAAACACTTGGGAACTTCACCCGTTTTACGTGAAGTGGCGTAAAACTCGGTGAAAAACGCGATATTCGCGGTAATACGCAATGTTTCTCACTGGTATTGTTCATATCACTAGGATGGAATTCTATTACACAGGTCCCAGCATAATAAACATCAAATTCGAGATCAGTACAGTACGTGTCAATTTGATATGCAAATTTGCATTATTCTCCGATATTGATGATAATCGATTTGAAACTATATCTTGCATATACAATGTAACGATGGCTATGAACATGTGTTGTGATGATGAAAGTAACCGTTTGGGACTGTAATAGCGGCAACTTGTTCACTATCATTTATCCTCCAAAGTAACACATATTTGCATATCAAATTCACGCGTACTGTACATTGCAA
>NW_003212397.1:199020-201464 GCF_000006405.1 Perkinsus marinus ATCC 50983
CTCGTTGAGGCAGACGATATATTATGTAATCGCCCCTCACTCTCGGGCTTATGTTTAGTGTTCATGTTGTGTTGTTACACTCGAAATGAAGAGTTCTATGATGTATGTCTCATGCAAGTCCTTGCGTGGCGACATAGGCCCTGTTTCATAGGAGCAAATTGCCCCTTGAACTCAAGTAACGTCTTTAGTATACTGTACAACTTGAGTATCAAGTAGCCCTAAGTGGCTCAGTTACAAAATAGCAAAGGAGCAAATAGCAAAAAAGTGCCAATTAGCTGGAATGTACATTCCCTGCGGCTTTTGCTGTTGTGCTAGTGTGTAAAAACGCTATGGCTGATATACAGAAGAGCAAAGTAGTAAAATTCACTTTACAAATACGCAAACTTGCCGTTTTGTATAACAGAAGCTGCTCGAATGAATATCGTTTGCTTGTTTATATTTCAGAAAATTGCTAGAATATATAAAAGTTGCCGCTATGTGAAGTGCTACTATGTAACAAAATTGAGCAATTTTGCTCAAAGAAGGGGCAAAACTATAAATTGCTCCTTCTACCATTGAGCAAATTGCTACTTTTCAGAGGAGCAATTTGCCGCTTTACGAATGGGCAACCCCGCAATGGAGCAAATTTTTGCTGTTCTGCAATCGGAAGAAGAAACTGAAATTTCGCACACGAGATTCGAGCCTTGGTGGGTTGTTGGTGATTGTGTTGAGCATTGCATTATAGTTTCGAAGTCTCTGAGTGGTGACTATTTTTCGAAGTTCTTTGGTTCTGCCGATATAGATAAGTATAGTTGCAGCACTGGGAGAATGATTGATGGACTATTGTAAGTGGTAGTAGGTCGTTAGTAAAGACTTACATTCGTTAAGGGTTCGTTGGATTTTCATATTTTCCACATCATTGCAGTTCGCACATGGTCACAGAAGGACGAGTGAGAGGATTTGTGTTTACGTGGTAGTTCGTATTGGGCGGAATCACTCGTACTGAGTGATTCGAGATCACTTATTTGGATCAACGTGGATCACTCATCTGCAGTGCAGTGCTGTATTGCAGGCACCCCAGTGGTGTCCATGCGAGATGCCGTGACTTTCATACACGCATCCTGATCCCTACGTGGCCTACTGCATGCGAACCAATATGCTCTTCGGTAGTCTGAGCAAATACTGGTCACCGGAGAAAGATGCCCCTCGCGAACGTCGAAATTATCGAGGAATTTCCTCTTTCAAAGAGGCAGGCTGGCTTAGCAGTGCTAAGTTAGCACTCCGCATCTACCCGGCGCTGAACAAGTTCTCCCGAGGTACCAGATGTGATGAGATAGTGCGAAAGAACTCGCCTAACAACAATGCTATTTCATTGGTGGAGGAGTATGAGAGCCACGCGGCAAAAGAATTGCAGCACAAGCGGTCGAAAGAGGACGAGCGTGAGGAATCGAAATAGTTTCTCCCATCACTGGAGACTAGCGACCATGTACGCACTCGCAATAAGGTAGGCACCTCAGTGGTGCTCAGCTGTTGTAGCTGCTACAAGTAGCTGTCTCGGTGATTGGTAGAGAAAAATTGGACGTTTCTCTGAGAAACTTTCTCAATATGCTTCTCTTGTAACCCTTAATAGTATCTCTATGAAGGCTCTCTAGTGGTGCCCGGGAGCGAATAGTGTGTGCGGGGGGCTGTAGAGTTCATAATCAGTAATTTAGTCCGTGTTGCGTTTCCCCTGTACAATCCTTCGACACCTCTGCAAAGTCTATAACAATAGCTCCACGAAGACGCTCCGATGAGTGCCACTGCCCATGAGCAAATGTTTCTCGTGCAGAATGTCAAAGTTGCCCGTAATGCTTACGTAATGCCTACTTGAGGGTTTAACTTGTGGGTATTGTTGACTCGTCAATACGTACAATCGTACCAAACCATGAGACAAAACTGATACGACGCAAAAAGAGAGGATGCTCGAAGATGGGACTCAATTTAACTATTATCTCATCTGATTCAAGCGCGACGTGCAAGAGCAATAATGTGTTTGGTATTCAGCATTGATCATGACTCGCGCTGTCTTCGGAGTGAATGATATATCTCACTAGAGTGCTATCACGCTTTGACCCGATACTAAGTGACTCACTTGGAGTGAGACACAAAGTGTGACACCTTTGATAGATAAGATACTTAGTAAGTGCACAGGGCATGAACATGTTCTGGAGCATAAGATATAAGGCGTAATACCGTAATCGAACGAGAACGCTATCCCATGTTTGCTCGATTGTATATTGCTCGTACGAACAATGCAAAATGACAAGTTTGCTAATAACGCTAACAGATACGCAGTTTGAGCGAGTGAGCAAAACGCTAGTATATATTCCCGCAGGCGTAAGTTACAAGAGAGCAAATAGCCGAAACATAAAAGTAGCGCAGCGTTGTCACATACCGGCAACTGCCAAGTTGTATATTTCATGCAG
>NW_003212397.1:201564-202846 GCF_000006405.1 Perkinsus marinus ATCC 50983
CAATCTATTAGTGACTTGCCCACTACACAGTGTAGTATGCACTAGATATAATATAGCAGGGGACTCCTTCACCCGACATTGTGTGCTACAGATAGGAATCGCGACTGTGATTATGATTCACCAGCAGCCTCCAAGTCTGAGTCGGAAATTACTGTTGTTTTTTATTTGTCTTGTATAGAAGTTGCGGTATAGACTATGGCTTCTCTGTAGTTGAATTCGTTTTTCCCGTAGTGAGCACACTACAAATCTATACCTAGTATTACTCCTCATATCTCTAAACTCGGTGTTGGTTTATACGCTGATGCTTATGATATGTTAGTCGTTGACATCGTCCTAGCAATCTTGAACGAAATGCAAGGGGAGGGAGATCCTACTGGACTTGGCATTGATGCCAGGACCAAAGGTGTAGTAGTATCCGCGACCACTATCGGTGCTGTTGCTGGTATACTTCTTTTCGGAGTAGTAGTTGACTAGTTCATTTATCTCGCATGGTCCTCTAGTTCGTCAAAAGGATTACCTCCGTTCCTTTTCCATTCAGCAATAGAGTGTCGTCGTCACTTGCCGTCTTCAGTTGATTGAGTGTTACCTCCTCCTCCTCATTTCTGGGTGTTACTTTATTATTACCATACAATGTGATGATGAGCACGTGTTGGTCGGGATGCGTCTGAGACCCGCAAGTAGGAGGATCACCTTGCTTAGACGATTCATCATCCATATGCAAACTCAAGAGTAGAGGATATTCGGAGAGATTGATAACTTTGAATCGGCTAAAGTCCCAGACTCAACATCCCCCCGACCAACATCCCGTGCTTTACTTTTCTACCAACACGCGTACCAACTAGCTGATGTTGGCCATAACTCTCTGTGTCAAGATTGGTGATGAGATTCATCGTCACCATCGGTTACAGCCGATATGCTCTTATCATGACTTGGATAGTGCTGTGAAGAACTACTACACTATGAGCGGCGAATTGGGTTCATATGTCGGCACGGATGAATAATTGTTCATACTGATGAGTGTGTCAATTTGCTGTTTTTATGTTGCTGATTACTGATTCGGTATTTGGTATGCTTTCAGGAGAGCATTAATATAATGACGAAACGGGCGAAGTGGCAGAGTGAAGCCGGCGGAGAGGGTAAGTGAGGGATCGGGTGTAACAGAAGGGATTCGAGGGGCTCGCTCTCCTTACTCAAGAAGTGCTTCTTTATAAGCGGGAGTCTCGGTGTTGGCCACCAGCCTTGCCCAAAGTTTTAACATATGCCATGATGGCATAAGCGCGCG
>NW_003212397.1:202946-209438 GCF_000006405.1 Perkinsus marinus ATCC 50983
AACTGAAATCCTGTGACCAGATATTGGTCTTGAAATGTTCGAATTCACGTGTTCACATGATAATGCTTGCATTAGTCACGCGCGCACAAGAACCTTGAGACTAGTCTCACGGGATGTGAGAGGCTGATCGGATGAATTGAGATAGGGAGACTTAGCTTATGAGTGGCACAGTAATGCACAGTTACGATGCGTTCCGTGATGAGTCCGAACTAATGCTCTGAAGTGAGAAATTTCAGAATTGCTATCATAAGCGCAGCACAAGGAGAAAACAGTAGAGGCATAATGCGTGGGCGCCAAGATAGTTCCGCACGACCTATTACACGACATCCGAAACTACAAATACAACCAGTACTGATATCTGACCCCAGCTTAGGGTCGTGAGTCATCATCTATAGTTGAACGCTCGAACACGATAGGCCGTTAGATTGATCCCAAGAAAGGAGGTTGATAAGAATTGATAAGGATACTCACGACCTGTCAAAGGCGCTATGACAGGGAGGTAAGAGGCGACCACCGGCGAACAAATAATTCATAGCTGCAAGGCGGTGCTTGGGGGGCTTGAGACCTGATCAGGAGACCTTCGGTTTTTCGCGACTGCCTCGTTCAATCCGGCAACTTTGAACATCAGAGCAGCGTAGATGGCGAGCGCTACAGCACAAGCTGTGCTGCACGACTTGTGCGCGCCATCTTGTGGGCTTTCCTATGCGGTTCTCCCGACGAAATTTTCCAGTCACTCGAATGGACTTGCTGACTGCTCCGCGCGACAGCTTTGGAGAGTCTCCGTTTCACGGGAGTCACTACAGTCTCCATCACACAGGTTTTTTCCCGCATGCGGACTGCCTGGTGCTTATCCCATTTGCTCTGCCTCACTTTCGCCGGTTCAATCGGCCCTCTATTCCCAACTAGAAAGGTTCATAGTGGTTTAGAGTCCTACAAGTACATTCCCTCGGCGTGGGGGAGAAAAGAGATCCCATCTTGTTGGAGCCATCAATGTCCTCATTCGGCCAACTTCACATGGGATTTTTACTGGGATCAAATTTTGAAACTTGGAGTGAGGAACTTGGTCCTCGGTGGCTGCAAATTCTACGTTCCTGGTAAACTAAGGTGCTGGAGGCGCAGCAAACTTGCTGCTCTGAAGGAGCGTGTGGCATCTCGAGGCGGCAAAATTCTGGTCGATCTAGACTTCGACGGTCCATTCAATCTATTCAACGAGACTCTTATCGTGAACACCATCCATAAGCTCAGTAAGTACTACTCTGGTGTCGGTATACGTGTTACGTATGGGCCTGAGTACTTTGACAAAAGATCCATGGTGAAAATACTCAAACTCGCCGTGGAGACTGTGAATAAGCTCAACATGATCTCGGCGATCCGGTGAGCATCGTATTCATAGAGTCAGCGTTATCTGCGATACTTTCTCAAAAGCAGGTCCGAACTGGGGATCAACTATCTCGGACCCTCCGATTGGAATATTTTGAAGCAGAGTGGCCTGTTAAGGATCGTGAAGCTCATGTTCGTTGACGTTGTCGCCTGGCCTAAGAGGACACCCTTGTTCATCACTGACAAGTTTTCGGAAGACTTGATAGCCAATGCCACTCGAGCTGGACTAGATACTGATAGAATGATCCTCCAGGTGAGTGACTCCTTCCACAGTTGTATAAGTTCAGCCGATGAATCACTCAGATTAACCCCTGCACTCCACAGATTAACGGAGACGATACTATGGGATACGCGAATATGATACTCGACGCCCATTGTGATCCGAATGGGAACGGCACCTGCAAGTTCTACGAAATGTACTTCAACTATTTCCCCCAGCATCTCATTAAGAGCAAGATCCCCTTGGCGAAGAAGCATGGTCTCCATGGTTTATCCATGGACCGCAACTATCCGGAACAGACTGATCTCTTACCTTGGGACCAACGCTCTATGTTTTATACCTTGTTTACCAATATGTGATGATGTCTGTTAACCAGACCATTTCACTTGCGACTGGAGCATTCAATTCGGAGCTATTTTCATAGGCGTTCTCAAGATGCTGTATCGGTGAGCCTTGCTCAAGGTACAGCTCACTTTAAGGCTTTTCAGTGACTCGACGGGGTTTCCCGAATGCGTTAAGTCGCATAGCGAGGTTCCATCTACTTTTTTCATCGCTAACACTGGCTAGTAGTAGAGTTTGTATACTCAAGAGTGGCCCCGGGGCGCGATACTCCATCCATCACATCGTTGAGCCGATTCAAATCGTCTGAGAAAGGAAGGGGAAAATTCCGACTTTGAGATTCCTTACAGCATGCTGGAAGTCCTAAACCTTGTCAACATCGAGTTCATACTTGAGAACATCAATCTCGCCCCGGCGGGCAAGTTTGGGCACACGAATCTGAGAGGAGGAGGAGGAGGAGGAGGCGCAATTAGCCATTGGAAACTTCAGGGGTGTTCAAAAGAGCCACATTCGAGCTCAGGAGCACTTTCAGCCTGGGAGTCTAGACAGGATAGGGGTGGACGAGAGAGCGGGTCAAGAGCGATCCCAGGAGTGGATCAGAGGTGCTTTCCAGCGAGTTAAATGAGGCTCGCGTCCGCCCCAAGAGTGTTCCTGAGAGAGCATCTCCATATGGAGATTCTATCGAGTGTTGCAGAGTAAAACAGAAAAACGTCATACATGTCTCCAGGGGCCTGAGCAACCTCATAATAACACAACAACCGAGCACAACTCACCTGTGAGATGCTACTGAGAAGCTTTAATGGTCCACGACCAACAGAGGACCTCATTGTCGTGATCCCGCAAAGTTAACACAGAAATGGTAGGGACCTAAAAGCATCTTCAGAAATATAAAGCAGTGGGGATGGTGTCAATGTCAATTCCATTTGATCAATTTCCATTCGGCAGTAGAGTGTCGTCGTCACTTGCCGTCTTCAGTTGATTCAGTTGAGTTACCTCCTCCTCCTCATTTCTGGGTGTTACTTTATTATTACCATACAATGTGATGATGAGCACGTGTTGGTCGGGATGCGTCTGAGACCCGCAAGTAGGAGGATCACCTTGCTTAGACGATTCATCATCCATATGCAAACTCAAGAGAAGAGGATATTCGGAGAGATTGATAACTTTGAATCGGCTAAAGTCCCAGACTCAACATCCCCCCGACCAACATCCCGTGCTTTACTTTTCTACCAACACGCGTACCAACTAGCTGATGTTGGCCATAACTCTCTGTGTCAAGATTGGTGATGAGATTCATCGTCACCATCGGTTACAGCCGATATGCTCTTATCATGACTTGGATAGTGCTGTGAAGAACTACTACACTATGAGCGGCGAATTGGGTTCATATGTAAGCACGGATGAATAATTGTTCACACTGATGAGTGTGTCAAGTTGCTGTTTTTATGTTGCTGATTACTGATTCGGTATTTGGTATAGCGTATGTGGGAATTGCGTTACTTCGACTAGGACTATGAGTTAGAACCATGTAGGCAGCTTAAAGTGGTGATGAAGGTGTTACGGTTGAGGAGGATGTCGTAAGAATATGCGGGGCTTTTAATAATCGCTGCTATTCCTGGCGTCCACAACCAAGTTGGAGAACATTGGGCGTGATGAAGGCGGCGCCTCTGGAGAGCTGAGAGATTTATGGTATATCGCATACAGTTTACAAGAGGGTATGCTTGTGAGGGCGGCTGTGAGATGGCGGGTGGTAGAGCATGTAAGTCGGAGAAAAAGTGGTATCGAATAAGGACTAAATGATGGGGTCTACATTGACAGGTATCATCTAACGTGTGCCGACATACTGCAGAATGCCGTATGGCTCTGCAGAATGGGGTAGAGGTGAATACTGGTGATTATATATCCGTGTTGGGAGAATCAGCAAATTCCTCACGTCAGAAACTCGTGTTTCTCTTTCCATGTGAGTAACATATTGGATGCTGCTGTTAGAGTTGGAGTAATTTAATTCCTCGTTTATCAACGCTGAATGCATTTTGTAATAATATAGACTCCTTGAATGATCAATCTCTGGGGTTGTGTTGAGCATTCATAATTCCCTCTGTAATGGTTTCCATGACGCGAGGAAGATTAGCATATGACTAAATAGATTGTTTTTTGCCTCGTCCCCTCCTAACTACGTTTAGTGATGGGGATTAGTCTTTCGAGTGTCATTTCTTGCTGCCACGTGGTGCCTGTTGATGATGACGACGACGATGTGGCTAGCTCTCACCCGAGCATTCTTCATCTGAGTTTTGACAAACCAAGAATGATGAAGTCATATTCGAGTAATCACTCGAACTGGTTTTGGAAAAGTTGACAACTACTGAGAAAACCGTTGTGATTGTATTTGAAAATTTTCAGCCCAGGTGCGTCCCCGAGCCCACGCCAAGAGGAGTCTGTTCGAAGTCTAGTGTCTCAAGTGGATGGGAGACTTTGGAGTGAAGAAATATTCGAAAGGAAACTATCATCGAGGCATCTCGAGAGAGCAGAGTAAGTGCCAATTTTGCAATATGTATGTTCGCTTC
This sequence comes from Perkinsus marinus ATCC 50983, assembly GCF_000006405.1. Lineage (NCBI taxonomy): Eukaryota > Perkinsozoa > Perkinsida > Perkinsidae > Perkinsus > Perkinsus marinus. The sequence goes on from NW_003212397.1 coordinate 207,450, forward strand.
CCTCAGCTTAGCTCAAGAATTTATAGACGAACTGATATACTAGGGTACAAAAACTAAGAAAAAATTACCAAAATTTATATTCTCATATTGTCACCAACACATGTGGTTGACCATGTGCATATCCCCTCCGCACTCTGGAGTAAGGCCCTTACTGTAAGGGACCATCCAGGAAACTATAATATTAACGAGGGGAGTTCATTTACAAATTTCCCATGCAAATGTCATCACATAAGGAGGCCCTAGGGTCTATGGTTTGAAACAGTGTTTACTACTACCAAAATTCAGGTTGTTGATACGGCCAGATTGTCAGCAGAAGTCTAAGGTGGTTCGGAGAAGGCTTCCTCGGACGTATAATAAAATGTTCACACAAAGGGAGTTACACTATCGCGAGTGGCGACGTCCACCTCCAAGTCGGCTCTGTAGAGCATGCACTCCTAGTGAGGTTCAATCATAGCATCTTTTGTTATCACTATTTATCATATTATTAATAATCATTTTTGTCATATGAATGCCCCTTCGTTGCCGATCTTCATTCCGACTTGAGAAAATCTCTTTCTATATTGCTCTGACGAGTTTCTAATTTTCTTTCTTACTACTGGTGTTTGGTATCTTCTTATTCTCGTTTGATGTATTTTCTGTATTCGTAAATGTTGGCGTTGTCATCACCACATGTTGAGGAGAGTTTTCCAAAACAGTTATTGCTGCAAAGATAGGAATGCATCTCGTGGAGAACTAAGGTAGAGGCGAGCGTGAATTTCACCGGTGCGAAAATTGCCATTCAAAGTGACTACTTTGGAGTTGTCGTTGAGCGTTATCAAGGTTTGTCGGTTGTCGCTTTACTACGATGGGATGTTGTGGCAGCAGCAGCCGCAGCAGCCTCGTACGGAAGGGTGGTGTACTACTCACACGTGATGATTCGGAGGATTGGTCTGTGCCTAGTGTCGTCCATCTAGAGCTCACCATCAAAGACCCCTTAAAGACCTATTCTGGTGGTAACGGGTAGGCACATGTGGTTCTCCTCTTTTTTTCCTCTTTTTCCCCGATTTTCCCTCTTTTTTCCTCTTTTTCCCTCTTTTTTCCCTCTTTTTCCCTCTTTTTTCCCTCTTTTTTCCCTCTTTTTTCCTCTTTTTCCCCCTTTTTCCGTGATTCTCCCTTATTTTCTCTGATTTTTCATTTTTTTCCTGGTTTTCCCTCTTTTCCCCTAATATTTCTGAAGAAAAATGCCCGAAATTGTTTGTAAAATCATTGATACGAGCAGTAGCCGCTTACATTCCGGTAACTCCCGGTGTGGTGGTATTATCCTTTGCAGTTGCATCGCCGAGCCCACGTGATAACGTTTCCATAAGAAGTTTAGTAAGTCAGAGTAATGCCAGGAAATGGAGCGAGGAAATGTTTGAGGAGAAACTGGCCAATCGCCGTCGTGACCGAGCGCAGTAATATCGGAATTTTGTATAGGAAAATTCATGGTGGTATTAAATTTCTGCTAATATGCGAAATGATATACTTTCTACTCGGATTTCAATAGTAGGAGTGTTGGCCGGTTGGGGGGGGGAGGTTTGAGGAAATTTTGGGAAACCTATATTAGTTTTCTGCGCAATTTTATTCGTATGAAATCAACTATGAAACCTGAGCGAAGCGATGATATATTCCAAAACTGATGTTGGTCTCTTCTAATCACTTGTCAGGTCAATGCAGTCGAACAGAGGTGGTGACGACTGCACTACACGTTCCGCGCGAGGCTGCTCTCGATGTGACACCAACAGGAGTGTCACCATCTTGGGTGATCGGCAATGTATGTCTAGAATTTCCTCAACATCACATCTACAGTACGATATTCCGTATGATATACGGAATAGTTCCAGGTGAAAATTGTGGGTTATATTTTCCGCTGCAGTGTTTGCTTTCATTGTAGGTCACTGAGTATGCATAAACGTGAATCTTCTGATTCTGGTTTTTGGGTAGAAGGGTCTGAGTTTGGTGGATCAAGTT
>NW_003212397.1:209538-239883 GCF_000006405.1 Perkinsus marinus ATCC 50983
TACTATATGTTTATGTTGTTACTATATGTTTATGTTGTTACTATATGTTTATGTTGTTACTATATGTTTATGTTGTTACTATATGTTTATGTTGTTACTATATGTTTATGTTGTTACTATATGTTCTTCATGTTTAATACGATAGAACAGTGCAAACTATCGTGAACATTTGTTGTTGTGAAGTATGTTTGAAAACATGTATCGGTGACAATATTGAAATCGTGAGAATTTTTTTGGGGAGTTCTTTTCGGCTTCTGAACACTTTCATTACAATTTTTCTATATAAACTCCTAAGCTCAGCTAATCAGGAAAACAAACATACTCCCACATTAATTCGGTAAACTATTTCAGAATGCCGAAGTAGTGCAACGTGAAAGCCTCAGCATGAGCTGTTCGAGCGGAAGATATGTACCTAGTCCGGCTTGTGTCACCACCACGGTGTCACCACGCGTAGTTGAGGATAGTTTTCTATCGGGCTGAGATTGCAGTAGTTATGTCTGTGATTGTTGTTACTATTATAACGTTCTACAGTTGTAGATTCTTTTGTTCATACCACATTTCCGCGACTTCATGGTTTGTTGTATGGTCTTATTCTGATTATATATATCATAATATTAACGCTTACATTTTGTAACAGCATTTTGAATTGCTGAAAGTCGTATATTATTACAGCTCATCATAAGCACCGGTCTTCTGTAGTCAGTGAGGGCGACTTATTCTCTGTGAATAGTAATACGTCACATGCTGCACTGCTCATTGTAGAGTTAGTGATATAAAAAAGGAAAACATATGTGTTTAAGTGTGTTACACGTGTTTAAGGAAGCAGTCACAGTAGCTGTGTTATATCGCAGAGTAGCCGAAACCGTTATGAGAAGGGATTCTGGACGACGGTGTGGCATGTCTCGCCGGGCTAAAGGCTATACTATAATACCACTGAATGCGAGTGGTTAAATATTGTAACCCCAAACGTATACTAAACCATGTGAATTTCTCTTAGTGCATATGCCAGGCTTTGGCCGCCGCTCGTTTTGGAGCTGCTCGTTTGTGCAGCCATACTCCTCTTATAGTGGTCCTTTGGCAGTACTAATAGAAATTTAATCTGATATTAATATTGATTTCATAAATATTGAATTCGTGATATTCCGGGCTGCTATCACGAACATTATTTTCAGCAGGCTCTCTCTCTTGTTGTAGTATGTGATACTCGGCGCTCTAGGGGTTTGTAATACTCCTTCTTTAGTATTGAGGGGGGAATAGAACCCGGGCTTTCAGATTGGTAGTGTTGCCTGTCGTAATTGGCACATGTCGTTTTTATTCGATAACTCAGATGAACTCAGGAGTTTCCTCACTAATTATTGAAATTCACATATGACTTGGGGTTGAATTGTAGAGAGTGAGTAATATTCCCCCAAAATTTTTTCATAGTTTCCATATTGTCATCACCAACACGTGTAGTTGACCATGTGCATATTCTTCTCCCCCACACACTGCGTGCTCAAATGCGGCGGCCTAAGTCGGCGTACATCCCTGAGTAACAGCGAGATGGGTGTAGTTGTGATGAGTGCACAACTATGGAATCTTAGCTTAAGCTAGTTGCTGACTTTATGAGTATGATTGTAGATTCCATTAATCATTGCCTTGAGTTCCCAAAGGGTTAACAACGGGTCATATTTCATTTGGATACGACTGGAAGAGGTATTCGAGAAAGTTGGTTGAATTTATTTTGGAAAATCCACGAAATATTAGCGGAGCGAAGCGCTTAGATGAGCAGTCTGAAGATAGCTGTGTAGTAGATGGTAATGTTTGATGTTTGCAGGAGGGAACTACAGAGGAAATCTTCGCGTACCTCGCAGCAGCAGCAGTGTGTGACGAAGTAACCGTGCTTGGAATAATTCTACTACTGTGATTGTGATGTGGTATGTAAATGCGACATGTCATATCGTTGGTTCTTATGGTCTTCTATAAATCGGGTTGCGTTGGAGAAAGTATCACGGCGAAACATTCACCCACTAGAGGGAGACAACACGTGAATATATTCGAACTGATGAGGAAGCCAATGCTTCGCTTTCGAGCACTGCTTTCCATAAGACTCTAATCTCGAAGGCATAGATGTCTAGGAACATGTCATGAGTCCGAAAAGCCGAAAGAATTAACGCATTTCCACAGCATTCCATCATTTCACCCGTTTTACGTGAGGTGGCGTAATACGCTGTGAAAAACGCGATATTCGAGTTGATATGCAGTAGTCGTGGAATATGTTCTCCACTAGTAGTTTTCATATCACTAGGGTGAAACACCATTGATGTCGTGGACCACCACCCGTTGTGCCTTAGGGTTTCCACGTTATAGCTAACATGAATACCATCAACACGATTTGACTCTTGTAATGGGTACAGGTATGACTATAATTTCGAAGTCCTGAATCCTACTCATACCGGTCTACCGCGAGCAGCGCACATAGAGGTTCTTTATAGTATATCAATGGCCAATGATAATAACGATATGAGGGGTGATGCCCGAACGCAAAAAAACGATAAGTCCTTTCAGAAGGTGCATTCTTACAACAGCATAAGACCCATACACAGACTGCTATCACCGTATTGAATTCAAGATACAATGTTGAGGATATTTCTCTGTAGGAGCACAGAAGTCTAAGCACACCAACACTCCATCACTGTCTCACGTTGGACGAAGTTGTGCAACACACAGCTCAGGCTAGAGCCTCAACTGCTATAATGAAAAGACTTCAACTGCTAATATTTTTTCTTCTCTTATTTTTGCCTCTGTTCCGTATACACTATGGGTGCATCACGCCCCGGTGTGTGTTGTTTGATTATGCAAGTTTTCCCCTTGCCCACTCGTATCACCAGTGACCTTCTAAACAAGACACAAAGAGTTTGTAATCAGAACTTCCGATCAACTACCTATTCTTGGGTTACCTCCAGTTCAGAAGAGGTGTACTCAACTACGGAGAGGAACAAGTTTCCGTTCGAAAAGTTGATGTAGCAAATCGTCATCCATTACGATCACTGTGTAGATTGAGACAACTTTACCAACCAGTAATGTTCGTATCGTGCTGATTTCAATGGTGTGCAGATTAGGCGCGTTACGGCGTTTACTATGGGGAATAACACAATCAGCAGAGTTGCTCAGAAAAGACCATCCAGAGGCCAATTCCAATAATGAGCTATTAACAGCTGAGTCCCAGTGATAACAATTATAGGAAAATCATATGAATAAGATCGCTTCTCCCGAGGGCACGTAACTTTCTTCATTCAGTGCCTCTTGCCACTTCATCGTTCCGTAGCTCTTTCATCAACATCTTCATCCTGCTCCTGGTCCCTACTTCCGCGTCCAGGTCCTTACTTCGCCTCACTTGTTCTCCACTGCTACCTTGTGATTCCACACTGATGCCTCGACTCAACGACACGAAATTCACGTGCTCAGCAATGACAACCCATGGGCTGTGGAAAAAAAAGTAAAATTTGCAAATTTCCGGAAAACCCCTACGTTTTGTTGCTCGCGGCTTTGTCCAACATTCGCAGTTTACTGGATTCAATGTTTTCCATTTCGGCGAGATTATTCTTTTTGTTTTCCTCTATGCGGCATTGACGCTCATCGTAGAATGACCTAAAACACCCAATGCTGCTATCAAGTGGCACTGTTGTAATGTGTGTGGTTTTCAGTGTGGGGAAATATGCACTCAGTCAACCAATTGTGACAATATGGAAATTCTGATGAAAACCTGAAAATAATTTTTACCCGAATTCGTAAATAAACTTATATTGTTATTGAGGAAATCAAACATATACTCCGACACCGTTGGACCTTTCAGCTGAGCTCAGGCGTTTGCGCACCACCAAATCAACTTAGTGTAGGAGATTGCAAACCGACCAAAATTTTCAAAGAATTCAAAACGTCAAAATTTTCTCAGAATTTTACTATCATCGTCGATACGTTAGTCAAGCTTGTTCACTCCACCGAAGTTCTCAACAAAATTCAAATTGACGACGAATACGTATGGCCACCAATAATATCTAGATAATGGTATTATTATCAAAAATATATAATTAAATATCAACGATAACCTAATGATGGTCTATTTAATGGTTAATAGTATATTAGGAATATCTATATTTAATTATGATCTGTTTATTTAATAAAGGGTATTATTATGGGTAGTCTAATTTACATATTGAACTGTCGATGTCAGCTTTCACGCGTTACATCTTCCTCACCTATCATGTTGCTATTAACACTTTGATAATATGTGTACATACTTTCTATCAGATTTCCATACGCGTTTACGAGTTTGCTAGGTAAAAACTGGTGAATACCAAAAGGCCACAACAATGCTGCTGTTGTTGTTGTCGACACAATACCCCACTTGATCGCCTCTTGAGCTTCCCGTCTTATCGTCTTCTTCGCCTCATCCTCCTCCTGTGCAAGCGTCATACAGTCGTCTTCTGTAAGAGTTGATGTTCTAACCTAATGCACACAACCGAGTCACTAATACATCACTATGCTTGCCTACAGTCCTATGCTGCTGTTCTTGTTGGTGATGCTTGGAGTCACTACTAGTGGAATCAACAGCCGCATGGTCTGACACGTTACTTTCCACCTACATAGTACATCTCTGCAGTTAACATAGCGTCGTAGCCCTACTACTACTACTACTACTACTACTACTACTACTACTACTACTACTACTACTACTACTACTACTATTGGGTTGTCGTCCACAATAGGAGGGCCATCAGATTGCTTTAGTGGTGATTCTAGTGGCAGCACCGGTCCGTCGAGCTGATCCGGGACAGAGTCGCTTCCACTGGTGTCGAAGTCTATTGGAGAATCGCTTTCAGATGATAACATTTCTAATATGCCGATTCTGATTTGAGATTGATAACTTCTACACTACATTGGCCTGTATATATATCATCATATCAACGTCATGAACTATTTATAATACTTCGCGTAAATGTAATGTCTTTATTATACTAACCTCAATATTGGGGAGTAGTGCTCGACGCCACAATGGATTTTGAATCACAGAAATATGTGATTTTCCGTGGTAGCATGAAAACACACGTGTACGATACGATGGAATGCACACGCTGCTTGTGTGGGTGGTGAACCCGTCGTGCTTCTGATCACAAGCAGACCAGAAGTCGCAGACGGAACACTGAGGGCCAGTTACAACTAGCAATATCTTGCAATATCTTGCAACATCTTGCATTTCCTCAACGCTGTCTGTATTCGGCTGCTCCAACTTGCTAGAATTTCTTTTCCCTCCTCATTGTAAAGCGTTATATAGTTTTATTGAGCAGGCTATGGCAACAGCAGCAGCAGTGACCGGTTGGGGGCCGGGGTCACCCGGGCAGAACTTCTTAGGCTGTAGCATCTCAGTAAAGACGATTAATGGAGACTCTTTTCAAGGGGAACTCTTCTGGTAGGGTAGCCTACAGTGTTGGAGGGTGAGGTCTGCTCAGCTACGACATAGCGGACTCGAACTCAATCGTGCTACGGGAACTCGTGAGTAAGGATAGATGCACGTATCATTGGATAAAGACGAGTAGTACTCGAGGGGACCTATTTTGAATCTTTGTCGGGGGACCTGAAGATATTTCTGGTTTGAAGATACTATCCGTGATATCAAAGCGCTAAAGCCTCCGGTGGCTTTAGAGGCTCCCCTACCCTATATAGATCTCAAAACGGTATCATGGATGGGTTGGGGAATTTTCGGCTAAATTACGGTATGTATTATTCAGCTACAATTACAAATGACCGACGCTGAGCATAACTTCCAAGACACCCGGGATCGGTACGGTGTTGGTGTCACGCAACTTGCCCAGGTGATACTAATGGTGACACGCTCGATCTAATAGTAGTGCTATACAGAAGTTCGATCGATTTACCCCGTGTGTAAACGGTCCAAACAATTTTGTCGTTATGTTTTAGACTGTATTTGATCTCATGTCTAAGACGATGCCTTGCCGGTGGGATGGTCAGGATATACTGTGTTATACTGTTCGTATCAAAAGCCCCTATCAAGCTGCCAACTGTTCAGGTGAATTACCCCTCATGTAGGGTTATATATGTGGACATTTTAGGGCCAAATAGTAGTGAGCTCGATCGAGTTAAGAAAGTACTAGAGCTAGAGAGGTTCATAATGGAAAAAGAAAATAAAAAGCATAGTAGTACCTAGGAAGTATGCTACGTTGAGTCGACTCAATACATATCATTCTAGGTTGACTTCGTCGTTGATTATGGAAAGGCTTTGAAGGTCGAATAACGACCCGACGTGCTCAGAGTGAGGATTCGAAATGCTAGTATCAGCTTATTCACTGAGAACCAACGGTGCTGCTGTCTGCCACTGTCGTCGTCATTCCGCGAAGTTATTTCCACAAACAGTGATTTGCTGAGTTCCAAGTGGGTTACATTCATAATGGGGGGATTTGAACCTGAGTTAGTTGTATGTCAGGGTATTGTTCTCCTCGATTATGCTCAGATGATCAACACAATTGATAGTCGAACAAGGCTCCCGAACATCGTCTTCGTGTCGATGAGACACCTACGCGTGGAGGAATGCAAGTAGCCACGTACGAGGTGTCTTCCTTAAGAAAACAGAGTCAGAGGTTTTCCGTTTACTTTTCCATCTGGAGTGGTAACTAGGTCGTGCTGAACTGTTTTTATCAGCTGACATCTGGCGGCGATCCAGGATCTCGCGCGATGCTTGTCTTCTGAGTCTCGCGCCTGGTCTGAAATTGAGCGCTATCGCAATAAGGTGGTGATGAACTCGTGACATGGTTTCGAGATGGATCTAGATGAGGTTTGTAGTTGGTGCAATTTCGTGGTGCACTCACTACAAGTTCGAGACTCGGTGACTTCGATGATAATTACAGCTTAACGTTCAGCATTAGCCCGAGGTGTATCCTCATCGCGACTTATGACGAATCCAGCCCTCCAATCGCAACTACTTCAACTCCTTCGAAGACAACGTTGTAAAAGTGACGTTTGTATGAATGATGTCGATGTATTGCGAGCCCGGTATGATCCTTCTGCTACGACTGGAAGGCAACAGCCGGCCATTATTGAGCCGCTGTGTCGGTCAGGCTGTGGGATGGCTGACGAGTATGTGAAGGCTACTGAAGCGGCCTTTGGTGATTCAGACGCACCAGAGGACTTCCTCATTAATATGGCTGGGCGCAGCGACAGCAAAAAAATGTCGAAGTGCAAAGGTTATGGTTATAAACATACCGCGACTTCCCAGCTACGTTATAGATGTTCGTCTTCTCGGACGAAGGGCTTTGCAGCATGGAAACTCCCTGTCTAAAGTCTCAACGGTTTACGTTAGCGTAGGCCTACTTGTACCCCACCAGCAACTCCTTGCTTTCGAGGAGTGCCATACGGAGAATGCGCAAAAGGGAAAACTGCGTTATATCGTGGATAATTGCGCTACATCACATGATCCAAATGTATGGCCCAAAATTTATGAGGGACTGGCTGCTTCCGAGAGGATGAACAAGGAATTGGAAACATTCGTTTTTAGATCCAGAGTTACCAAGACACTTGACCTTGGTTTAACAAAACCTGGTGACACCAAGTTGGAGCTAATAGAGTTTTGTTGGGCGAACCTCGCGATACCTTCGGATTTGTACACGGTATTCTGCTTATGTCACCGTATGAGCGATGACGAAGCACGAGATTTCATGGCTATATTCTCAACTAGAAGGCTATTACAGATAAACGATCGCTTGTCGACCGTTTGTATTGATTATACTTTTGAACTATCCTGGTGTTCACTGCCAGTACTGGTCTACGGGGGGGTTTAGCCTCCTCCAAGCTCTGTGTGCTTACCCTATGCTATTTTATCTCAAAATCTGTTCCGAGTGTCAAGTTTTTGATGAAGTCAATCCACGAAGTGATCTCCGGATTTGAGTTTATGGTAAATAATTTCATCGCGGCTTTACCGAAAGCTCCCGCGTTCGATCCTTGGTGACACCATTTTTCGGCATTTTGCACGACGCAAGTAGTGACATGTAACAGCATGATCGTCTTTATATGTTTAGGATTGTTGTTGAGCACTGGTCGAGCCCGTATCGGCCTATGCAACATCAACAGCAGCATGAGCATAAGGATAGAGGATATGGTCATCTCCCACTACTACCCCCAACCAGCGTTTATGCTGCTGCAGTTGGAATGATGATGTCAACGGCAGCTAGGTAGTAATACAGTGTGCTGGGATAGACATATAGGTATGAGAATTTTGGTAGAAATATGATCTAGTTGTGGACATGCATGTTATAGGTTGGAATCTTAAAGTTAATATTTTTTATATTTGTAAGTTTGGGGTTTCACGGGAAAATGATAAATGACCTAAATCCGACTGGTATAATTCCTATAGCGTCTTAGTAATCTATTTGGTTGTCTTGAGTGATAATCCTGATGGCATTCCAGAGAAACTTTCACGGTTATTTCTTTGATTTCAAGACGATATTTTTTCCTTGTTACTACTTGAACAAAACGAAGGTGAAACTCTCTGGCGTAGTTCGTAATGATCATAATTATTCCCATTGTACAGTTGCTGTAGTGAATCGTCTTATCCTGTTCAGTGCCTTTTACGTAAATAAACCTCCCAATTTGCCCTTAGCAAGTTTGAGAGGTAGTGGTAGTAGTCATATACTACATACTGCTGCACCTAGTATGGCTACATATCTAGGTCAATGCTTGACCTTAGGACAGCTACACACTCTTGCTGGCGCTGCAGGTAATACGATGGTTGCGGGCTTGTACGCGACATAACACTATCAGTAGTATTATTACGTTTGTTATGTGTATTATCGGAAAACTGCCAAGTGGTGAGTTCATGGAATATGTCGATTGGAACTCGTCGTTTCATCATGAGGAAATCACTTCATACGAACTGTTTGGTATAATTTCACGGAGAAAATAGCCAGCAATTGTGAGTGTGTATTTTATAGGGACAGAATATATATATCTCACGCATGAACTGACTATGATAAAGTATGCTGGAGCTTCTTTCGTGTAGTTTTAAAAGACAATGAGAAAGTTGCATAAAAATATAGTGAAGTATGTGGCTTATCGTTGATTGTGGTAGATGCTGAGTAATGGCTGAAATTTTTTGAGCCAATTTTTCCGTACTCTATCTCATATTGTCTCTGTGGTGTTACTCAGCGTCGTTCGTAGCATTGATATCATCATACCCGTTGGATTTGATGAAAAATAGAGTCGCTTCTGCATCGCTGTATAAATCCCCTTTGGACTGTATGAGGATAACATGGAAAAATGAAGGCTTTCGAGGTACTACATGAACAATCGCTGATTTGCTGTTGTTATGGTATAGGATTGTTCATGAGTAGGTTTTTACAAGGGAGTGTCATCTCCTATGATTGGTGACGTCGCGATAGGGATGACAGCATTCGGTGTATACGGTTATATGAGCACATGGCTCAAGCAGCGGGAGGGCCACTCGTTAGGCCCAGCTAAAACGGCTGCGATTTCTGGTAGTGGTTGGGGAATATGTTGGCTTTACTACTCAGCTAAGCTTAGGAGCTTATGAACAATTTCGAATAGAAGTGTACAAGAACCAATAATTTTAATTGAAGCCTATGAGGAAATTTTGAAAATTTTTTGGTAATAATTGCCCAAAATTCCCTGACAATTTTCTTATTATCACCAACACACGTAGTTGATCATGTTTTCACATTGCTTTTATGGTCATAATTGTTGTTCATCAGGTGGGACTGCGGGTCTTGCGGCTGCTGTTATCGGCTGTCCTTTTGAGGTGGTGAAACTCCAACTCCAGATGCAGTATGTGCGAGGACTGAGTGCTTCGATAAATGTGGCTTCATCTCAATACACTTCGGTGGTTAACCATGTAGGAATAATACACGTGTAGTCTTATGTAACATATGTATATGATGATGATCATCATCATTATGAAGTAGTGTAAATGATGCTACTATATGATCATCATCATCATCATCATCATCATCATCATTATGAAGTAGTGTGAGTGGCAATATCTATATGATAGTGGTTATAACAAACGAATCAATAGATTATATTAAGTAGTTTGATCAATTCAAAAATGTGATTCCGTAAAACTGATCAAATAAAGTTGATTATATTTCTTAGTTCTTCCCTTTCCCTTTCAGGCCGTCGCTATTCGTCGGGCAGAGCATCTTGGTACTGTTTATGGTGGTCTCATTGACTGTACCAAACAAGTAAGGTGACCAGATGAAATTTTTCGGGCGAGCGCTTTTTCACTTGTGTAGGTCGTCGGTTCTCGAGCTTATAATATGGGGCTTACTGCTATGTGCATGCGTAATGTGGTGGGATGGAGTATGTCATATCCTACGTTTGAGTATTCACGGAGTAGATTTGCAGAGTGAGAGAATCTTAGGTTCCAGCGGGTAAGATACGGATTAGGTTAGGTACATGTACGGCGACTGTAGTGAAAAGTACATAGCAAAGTTGCCAACATGGTCTCTAATGCTTTCTGGTGGAATCAGTGGATCAATATTCTGGGCTGCGGTATTCCCTATGGATGTTATCAAGGCGAACATGCAGGGACAGAAAATCAATGGTAAATTTATATTTGCACGCATGCACATAGCAATAGATAAATTTGTTATATATGTGAATGACGATGCTCGAGGACACCGCATAGAGGTTTGTTTTCTGGAGGGGATGAATCAATGGTCATTATCGATCATGGAGTTTTACCGATTTTATGTGAAGTGGTGTAATACTCCACGTAAATTTTCCAGGTGGTGTATATTTCAACGAACACCGATAACACAATTCTTAAAAAAGTTGTGAAATAGGTTTCTCACTAGTGTTTCTCATATCACCGGTGAAGCTCCACTTAGTACATTTGAGTCGCATCCGTGATATGAAAAACACTAGTGGAAAAGATATTTCACCAACTACTGCATATCAGCGCGAATATCGCGTTTTTCGCAGAGTATTTCGCCACTTCACGTAAAAACTCCAATATTAATATATGAAGTCTTACACCGTTAAATCAATACAAACTTTATATGATTATATGCATTATTAAATTTTGTTTCTTGGGTATACACCAATCACCGATTTCTTCAGAGCGTACCTGGGCATGTGTGCGTAACTGCGTCGGCGACCTTTACAAAGCTGGTGGGCTCGGACGTTTTTATAAAGGCTTGAGTGCAGCGATTCTCCGGGCATTTCCGGTACGTAAGAAATGACTAATCATATGAGAGCAGCTCTATTTCGTTCAGCACAACGCTGTGGCGTACTCTGTATATGCTTTGGTGGTGACTGCACTTACTGCACCACAGCCTTCTGCGACTGAGTAGCGCCTCAGGCGAAATTGTGCCAAGCTGGCAGAATAATTGTAGTCGCAGCGGTAGCATAAACATTTGACTTTTTAGATAATACACAGAACAAGGAATTTTTCCCGCTTAGTTGTTTCTGCTCAGCTGCGACTCTCTGCCTCCTCATACTTTTTCGCCTCCAGCGGTCCTTGGTGAATTTTATGGCGCGCGGTAGTTCCCTGCTGATGCTTTGGTCGCAGTTCCCGTTGTGAAAAGTGTCCACTGAAATTCCGTCCGCTCCGGTGGATGGTTTGTTCTCGAAAGTCTTGAAAAATCACCTAAGACTTACCTGTGCCTATAATGGGCGTTGAGGAAATGCAAGTTTAAGCAAGATTGCAAGATGCTGCTACTTGGGTGGTTACAATAAGGCGTAGCAGCCCTTGGTTGTAAAGACCTTATCGATCTTTGGTGCTGCTCTGAATATAATTTCTCATATACTGCTCGTGAGTCATTATAGTACTGCTTGTCTAGCACAGTCCCTCGTAATGATACGTATATGGGGGCCAACTTGTTGTTGTTGTCATCATAGTAGTCTACTGATCTGTTCTCGTCATTGAGCTCCACGCTGATGTTATAAAGAGTCGTAACATAGTCCTTAGTAATAGCGAGGAACAACTGATGAGCATTGACTTGTTGAGTTGTAACCAACTACAGAGGGGCAGAGCCCATCTACCACCTGCAGAGGCGCACGCTCGATATATTCGATCAGTATCTCAAATGGCGCTCGCCACGCATCATGATGAAGCCATCAAGGCTTAGTAATTAAGAGATAACAAACATTGAAGCCATTCTTTACGACCTTGCGTTATGTTTGCCCCAAGTAAAGAAAATTGTGAAGAGGGATAGTCCCCTGGGTCAGTGTGTGCCACCATTTTAGATGATGAATGTGTCCCTAAATGTGCTACCATTTTTCAGTCATCAGCGACATTGTCAACTATACTCAGTAGATCACACGATTGTGCATGCGACTTCGAATTACCAGATATCTAGTTCCGCTGCTCTGTGTGATATCGGCTGCTTTCATAGCATCAACAAAGAATTGGATTTGCTGTCCCTCTACTTGACACGCATTTGAGGTCCGACTCGATTCTGTGATGTAATAGCATTTGCTATATCCTCAATGCGGTCACACGCATCGACAGTCTTAGTGAAAACATTACGCGCAGATGGTGCACCGCTGAGCCTCCCACCCACCGAACAGTACGTGCCACTCGGCATACTCGATAATCAGGGATTGAATTTCGGAGTGGACACAGGTAGCGCGAGGAGCTTTGCTAACTACGGGCCGGTGTATAAAGCTGTGAATGGTAAAGGCCCCCTCCAGGTTGTGACTTCTGGCCGCCTACAAACCCTTGTGATGATATCTACTCGAGGGAGTAGTGCATGGCGATGCACTTCGGCGATGCTGATGCATATACGTGCATGTTCAACACAATGTATCGACGTCCCAGAGGAGGCTCTGCTGGAAGAACTCAAAAGAGGGAAAGTCATTCTAGATCTTACATGTTTGGTACATGCATAGGAAAAAGGGAACGGCGTTACAGGAAGCCTCATTTTGGACGATACCATAATATCCGGAGATTATCATACACCCTTCATTGTGGGATAGTGGGTGTTAAGAGGATTGTCATTCCGCTATGGTCGATAAAATTCTTCGACTCTCTGAGGAATTTCCTGATGAGATTCCGCAGAACTGTTACTATGCCAAATGAGCACGCTCCAGGCCTGGGCCTCATAAACTTCGGGTTTTCAAGGCTGGTCGTCCTCAAGAAAATCTCAATAAAACTTCGATGCGGTTTCGAGGTACCTGTTTCATTAGGGAAGGTCCTTAGACGTACTTCAAGATGATGAGGGCAAATGCTGTTTCCTATCTACCAACAATCGGTTTTGCTATTGGCTAGCCATCATGGATATGATGATTGAACCCAAAACACTATATCTGTAGATGCCACAGAACGAGATGGTCTTTGGGCTTACACGGTGATGATCTCGTCATGTTCGGATATCCCCTCTTCCCTGCCTACGACGTTAAGATTGATTCAATCAATTCCAAAGAATTGTCAAGTTGAGACCACTCAAGAGGTCGGGTCCTAGAAGCAAGCGGATATGAACACTGGAGTAGATGTGAAATGCACTTTAAAGCATTGGAGTGATGATTATCATGTTGGCTGTTGTGATGCCTCATCGATTTGTGCGGTTGCGTGCTGCAATGTGGGAAGATATGCATATGGTCAGCCACATATATCGGCGACAATATGGAAATTTTGGGAGAATGCTGTTGGTCGCTGAGCACTCCTACCTGAATTTGTATATAAATCCCTACAGTTAGTGAGGAAACTCCCGAGCTCAGCTGAGGAAAGAGAGCATATATTCCCCCAACACTGACGTGCTGTTCGTGCTCAGTGGGAATGGAATTTCTCAACCGAAAAGTTGTCCCTCCTATACGAGACAATCACGTGTAGCACCTGGGGAGAAGAGACTGTCCAAGTCTCATGTGATTGATGGTATATGCATTATCGCATACCGCCGACTTAGCATCGAATACTGTATTTCGTATCTTGCCTCTATGAGGACTTCTCAAAAATCTTCGCTGTGCGCATTACCCGGTCGACTGTCATTATGTGATTCATCGGAGAGTTCATCTACACCTGTCGACGGGCGGATCGGTCGGCAGACCCCCGAGGAATATCCAGAGATACTGAATCGAGGGAGCTAGGTATTAGGTGTTGAGTGATACTGACTTTTTTCCCGCGCGCCACAAAATGATAGAAAACAAATGTCGCTAAGAAAGTAGCATAAAATGCTCAACGTTTTTCCAAATGAAAGAGACCAGACGACGACTACTAATCTCCTCGGGATTCTTATCGCCCCGTAGCGAATGAGAAAAAAACTTCCCACTGCAATGAATGAACTATAAAGTGGAAATCTGGAGTCCGACTATAGGAACTCAAGACCATTAGATATTATAAGAACGAAGCCTTGTATGATATCATAATAATAATCACTCAGCGGAGCGGAGAATCCTCCAAGTCCTTCTGGAACCACTTCACCTACAATGATCCCTCACAGCCACCACCGTAGCGCCCCGGACATTCCTAAAAACAGACGTAGAGAGGCATGTCATCGAGAATCAGCAAGGTGATCACCCGCAAAGCCACTCAGCCATACGTCCAGAACAATCTTTGCCAGGTCCCACAACCACATAGTTAGCGCCCACAGCACGGCAATGGGCGACCAACTCAACCTGAGGCAAAAGCGCTCGCCCTAAAGTGAAAACAGGAGCAGAAGATGACATTACTACTTTGACGTTGTTGCTGGGACTAAGGAGTTCAAAATCAGTGTGGAGATTCTTAGCCTTCGATAGTTCCTCAACTTCCTGGCGGACTTTGGTCATCACGTTTGGTCCGGTGGTCTCGAAAAGACTCTTTAGATATCTTCACAATATAGAAAACGATGATGCATTAAAGACACTCACTGCTAATCTCAAAATGCACTTCAAGGGACAATTTGAAAAACTGCTCAGGGAGAATAAAATAGTGGAGCGAGCGGAGCATATACCGCAACAACACGCACTTTCGCGTTGTGCGTGCGTGCAGAATTATTCTGACTTAACTGCGAAGCGTAGGAGGCCAGCAGATAGATCAAACGACTCCTCCATATGCCGAGATTCGTGCGGAAATCGAAGAAACGCGAAGTTTCAAAAACAATTTCTGACGAAAAATGTCCAACCCAGGGATCGAACCGGGAACATGTCGAATTTCGTGATCGAATCAACAAACACGGACCCAGCAAGCTCCGTCCCTTCGTTATGGAGTCCTAGTTATAGGAAACTATAACCGGCCACCCACAGCTTCTGGAGAAAATAAAGCGTCCAAATTCCGTAGTAAATACCAGAAACCACATGAGATTTGGACATTGTTTTCACCGGATTGTACTATAATTGATTTCTTGACAGTAGTGCATGTCGAGATAGCGAGTGTTAGAAAATACGCGTCCTCATCCATGGGGCAGAAGTGCACAGAAATCAACAAGAATTTCCACAGAAATTTCATCGCAATTTTCATTAAATTAGCACATCCCCCCCCCCCCCCCTCCCCTGGAGATAGGACCAATAGCAACCACAGGATTGAATGATTTCGATAAACTAAATATATAAACAAAACTAGCAGTAATAATATCAGCGGCTCGATCTATATATGTATCAATTTACACTTACTGTTTTATCATATTTTTTATTTTTACGCATAATCTCATGTACTAATATTTGCTATATTTTTGTAATACTCACTACTCGATAAACCCCCTTGTTTGACTCACTCTCCAAAGACAAGAGCTTCCCCTTCAGCACTGACAGCCCCGGGGTCGGTCATGCTAGATAGTAGGTACTCCGGAAAAGGGCGTGGCACGTGGACACACGAAATGGTATCTCCTGAGGCTCGTAAAGATCACCACCGTTTTCCCCCAGCTGAGCTCAGAAATTTCCAATACTAACGACATGGGGTAAAAATGTACAGAAAACAAAATTCCTCATTGTCGTCACCACGTGTAGTTGACCATGTGCATATTTTCATCACTGACAGAGCCAGTGTTCATATATATGTTTTCTTTCCTCAGCTGAGCTAGTACTCGTTTCCCCAGTGATTGTGAAAGCTTTCCCACGAATTGAACCACAATTCTCCTAATAGTCGTCAACACATGTAGTTGACCATATGCATATTTTTCGTCACTCATAGGTTTTGAATATATATACCTTTCACACAACTGAGCTCAGTGGTTTCTCCACAAATTATGAGAGCTCTTCCACAAATTGAACAATAGTTTCCCACAGTTGTTGTCAACACATGTAGTTGACCATGTGCATATTTAAAAACGCTCACCTTCCTGCGCGAGTTCAACAGCTTTTTTAATAGCAGCAGCAGTACCCTCAGTGTCCTCAGCCCCCACAGGGACCACAAACTTCTTATTATTACCGTTCACTCCAGCAAGGCGAACGCGGGACATACCGCGTGCACAGTGAGAGAGGGAGAACATGGTTACAGTGGCGAGATAAAGCTGTGTTTGATCAGAAGCTCTCGAGGGGAGTACAAGGCATTTATCCGCTGCCAAAACCACACCGCTGTGGTTACTATTAAATTTTTTAATAGTTTCACACACATGATATGATATGATTTGACACATAGTATTGGAGGAATTCATGATACTTTCCCCCAGAGATGGTATTGGTTTAAAATAAATATATATTATATATCCAACCAATTTATGAATAATCTATCGCTTTAATTCAATTTATTTCAAATGTTTATTACCATCTATTACGAGCGTTATATGTGGCTACCATAACAACTGAACATAAGAACTCACAGTAGCTGTGGTCAGTCGAAGAAGTAATTACTATATTGTTAGTATGAATAGTTCATACCACACCTTCGCCAACTTTATACGCCCAAACGTATAATAGCTGTAGTCTGTCGAACGAGTAACTTATAAGCACTTAAAGTTCATACCACACCTTCAACACATCTCACTCGGCATCGTGACTGATGATGAACTCTTTAACCTTCGCACTGTAGTATAGCCAATACTACGTACCATTGTTCCGCCCGTCTCTTTGCGGGCTCTGTTCATTTGTTTGATTGATTAAGGTTGATGGTCAACGTTTCAAACTTGTGACTCGTATAATCTACCATGTCAAACGTGTATAATTCTGTTTCCACAAAAAAAACACATCTCACTATTTGCAAATGGGCAATATAACAACTGATCATAAGAAGCCCCAATAGCAGTGTTCAGTCGAAGAAGTAACTGCTACATTATAAATACTAGCATTTCATACCACACCTCCGCCGAATCTTACTGATTCCATATCCGGATTGCCTCCAGTATTACTCAACTCAACAGTTACGGAGTGAACGAGTTATTCGAAATGTCTTCCGCAGAAGAAAACCGAGCCGATTCCACCGACACCAATACGGACCGCATCTACTGTCGGAGGTATCACGATATCATATAGCTACATTTACTCCTGCTACTGCTGCTGATGTTGATGATCATATCATGATCAATCATCATCATAATATTACATATACCATTATACAAACCGGCTTCAACTTCTCACGCCTTGCGTATGGTGACTCTCACTACTACTACTGTCACCACTTTCCTCTTCTCCCTGATCCTGTCGACGACAATGACTCGATGCAACAGCCGGCAACTGAACACACCCCCAATGCATAAAGAGCTGCCCTCGCTTAGCCGACAATCTCCGCTCAGCTATAGGTGGCCCTTTATAACTGATAGCACCACACATAGGAGGGGGGGCGCCGTTGGGATACTTTGGGTGCCGCAGCGGATGCTTATGTCGCGGCGGCTGGACTCCAACCTCGGACGTAGTAGTATCATCTTCTGCTGGCAAGGTAACAACTCCATTGATTCGGTTTTTGCTCTCATCGGGAATCTCATCAATCGAATTATATTCACCCTCGATTTCTTTTCTCAGCGTCACTCGCCACGAAATTACATCTTTTTTTCCTCCCAAAATAGCCGCTGGACTTCCAATATTCAACGCGTTGAATTCTCCCAGACCAAATTGTGATGCTCTCCTTGATACTCTCCTCCCCCTCTTCCCCATAGACGCTCTCTCGAAACTGTCGCTCCGCAGTGTAGTTGACGACGACACTGAACAATCATCCACAGCACTTGTAGCTCTACCCCCAAAACGATCATACCGAAAATACACCTCCAAAATTGCTAAAGTCGGCGAAGTTAGCCCCGCAGACGACGACCCACATGCTTCCAAAATCGCCATTTCCGATGCGCATGCGTGCAAGGGTATTCGTGGCGGCATACCACACTTCGGTGAACATCCTCTGCATACTCTCATGTCCCTTATGTGAGGGAAATACTCATAACAGGTCTCAGAGAACTCTTCCTCGGTCGTCGGCAATTCCCGACAGCCCGTCAGCATTTTTACTAAGCCGGCAAATAGGAAAGCCCCTCCGACTGTTATCCACGTGACCTCAGGTGCCATCACCAAACCGCTTCCAGTGATCATCTCTGAGAATGTTTCAACACTAACACCCCTTCTGAAATGTTCTTTGAAATCAATACCACCACCACCTCGCGTTAGAGGTAGTCTTAATCGATCTAACGCCTCGGGACAATACATATCTCTTCGCACATCGAAATGAAAATTAATTTTCCAAACACAGCCAGGAGGTCGCTGACTGCGCATATTCCCACTCCGAACGTCCTCAGGGTGCCCAGCAACTTCACCATCCTTATTTGCAAAGGACAAACTCAACTGTAGTATTTTCACAAGGCCCATATTAGTTCGAATAATCGCGTAATTTCGCTCCATGTCGTTTTTGAAAGGACCTGAAAATTACACAAGTACACGAAAATTTATATTTTCCCCACTACACTATTACTACCAGTGGGCCTGGCTACCACACCAGGAAACCGGCCATCAACAGCAATGTAGGGATAATTTTCAACTAATTTTTCCATCAACCTCAGCTCATGCTCAACATCACTCGCCCAGACTTCCCGAACATAATAAGAGCTCAACGCCTCTGGAGATTCCATCTCAGCCGTCCACTGGACGGAACTAGACTCTGAAGAATTTTCTCCCACTTTTTTGGTATCGCGCGAAGAACCACCACCACTAGTGAGGCCTTTCCTCGTCTGCATCGCTCCGCCGGTTTGATTTGAATTTTTCCGAGGCCTATTAATAGAAGACCTCAGGGAATGCCGCCGCATGGTACAACGTGAATTCAAAAGCGGCACTAAAATCAATAGAAAAAAAATTCACCAATGTCACTGTGGTCAACGAGACGCGTTTTTCCAAATCTTGCAATCTTGCTCCCACTTGCATTTCCTCAACGCAACAACGACCTCAACATTTACGTCACTGAGTGGGGTCGAAGATGGTTCGGACGTGATGGCCGTTGACGAAGGATACTTGAGTGACCTAGGATTCGGAAGAAGTGTGGTATGAATAATTGAGCTGAAAATGACCATATTAATATCAACAATATGTTCCCTCTTATCCCCCTCGACAGACTCCAACTTCATAGTTAGCAGTCCAACATTCGTTAGAACCTATAACATCAGTACTCGAAGTTCGGATGAAGACAAGTAACCTCAGAAGGAATGCCTTCAACGTTTATACTCGGGGTAAAAAATTCCACCATACTTTCCCCGGCCGGTACACTTCCCTCTGGTAAAGAGCCAAGATCTGCACAAACGTTTTATCAATAATATCACCAAAATCGCAGAATTTTCACTTATTATTTTCCTAGCATGCACAGTGTCAACCAAGTAGTTCACCGTCCACTGCGCATTTGGTACCTAAACCGGACCTACTTTGTATCTTACACGCGTGAACCTCGGATACCTTTTGTGAAGCATTAATGGTAAGTTTAAGATTCAACTCCTTCTCCAAAGGGCAATCATTGGGCTCGATTTCGACCCCCTGCACATCTATTACGACCGGAACCATCGCGAAAACCCCAAACATGAACATAATAACGTTATCAAAGTTTATATACATTTCCCCACAAAAACCGTATTTCTAAAACTGGAAAAACACTATTGAGCGAAGACCGACGCTACATGAATAACTCGAAATGTGGTATGATTAAATTTAATATTTTTTCGCCACCGATTTCAAGTTCTCCAAACCGAGTCATTTTCATTCCCCTTCCTACCACGACTATCTCAACTCAACACGAAGAACCATTAACCGAACAAAATGTAGGGCGAAAAGTTCTGCCATTTATACGCATTTTCTCGGAGGAAGAATCAGCAGTTTCACCAGC
Organism: Perkinsus marinus ATCC 50983; assembly: GCF_000006405.1. NCBI lineage: Eukaryota > Perkinsozoa > Perkinsida > Perkinsidae > Perkinsus > Perkinsus marinus. Next base: position 229,736 of record NW_003212397.1, read on the forward strand.
AACAAACCTCAACTGTGAAGATAGTTGCTAAGCTAATAAGCGTGATAAGATCTAGGAAATATTCGATGTCACCAATCTGTCCTTATGTTTATTCGCAGTGTACCTTAACACGCACATACGATGATACTTTCCCATGAATAATACTACTCCCTCTCCTTTTCCATTTTGTTCGCTATCACCCTGGCCCTAGCATGCCGTTGCGAATCAATACGCTCAAGAATTCCACTAACAGTCAACGTAGATTCACCTACCGTAAAAACGTCACCAAATAGAGGAAAGAAAATCCATTTTTACTTAATTTACTTTAATGATTACTTTTAATTTCCATCAAAATTCCCATTTCCCGCGGAACTCTATAAGGGTCCATGTTTTTCATAGTTTTCTCTCCAATATCCCGCTCTGTTCCTTTAACAACAACAGACACTCCCAACTGCAGAATGAGATCCTCAGTTTGAGTAAACGGAGCATCTGCCAAAACCTGAAGTCTAAAAATAACAACCCCGTTCGCGCACTATGAAGATTTTGCGCATGCGTATGATACTGCCACATCGAAGTGTTAGCCCACGGTTTTCCTATTTTTCATCATGACAGTAATAATATGCCCTAACATCGTCAAGAAATTCAAAACGACGAAGTTGATTCGATTCAATAAACGATAAACCCGGTGAAAACGGAATATCTACGCCCAAGGTCAAGATAAACGTTGAGGTCATCCCGCCGGGAATTAATAACGTAGCCGGATTTTTTCTCCCAATATAAATCGTTCATTCGACTTCTGTTCACAATAACAACGTTATTACATCGTCAACATATTTACATCCCAGGACGCTCAGAACGCGCTCCTTAAGATTCATACAGGGGTACCTGATAGAGCCAATACCAGGTCACACTTCGAATGTTACAACTACCACTTACACTCCTCCTTTTATTTTGTTAACCACAACATCAGAATGGACACCGACAATCAAATAATCACCGAGCTCACGGGCTTTCTTCAAAGTAGAAATATGACCTGAAACAAAAAATTTCAAATTTTTCCAGAAAAAATATTATTTTCCCTCACCTGCATGGAACATGTCGAAAGCGCCGTCAATATACACAACTCTCTGTCCAGGCTTCTGGGCTTCCACTCGAGCCGAAAAACAAGACACCAGCCTCTCTGTAGGGAAAAACCGCGAGCCCGAGCTCACTGATGGTTCCTGATTCGCGCACTGTGAAGATTTTGCGCACGCGTATGATACTACCATGTCGAGCTGCAAAGTAGCGCTAGATGCCCGTTTCCTGCCCACAACTTTCCCATCGTCCTCGTCCTCATTCAAACTGATATGATGACTCGTAGCAAGGATCATCGCTCTACCCACGATATCACTGGTGCCTACAAGTGGGTAACCGAAAGGTCCCCGGATCGAACCCCACACCCGACACCATAACCCTGTTATTATTACTGACTCCCTCAGTTCTCGGAATACTCTTGTATTTTCCAGCCGCTTTAGCGCTCGCATACACATCCTTACCATCTACGAGGCACGGGTCATCTCCATGAATTATATAATCAATTTTATACTCATCGAATAATACCTATGATAACCGATGACCACAACAAGGGCAGATAATATCCTCACATTCTGAATGTACTCGGGCGTCATAATGTACGGACTTTTTGGTATCACTTCATCTACCCACACACAAGCTCTCACAGCTTCACCTAACATCACAAGTAGCTCTCCAAATTCATACCGTAAAAGGCTCACATCGTTCGTCGTCGGTAAGAACCGGCGCGGTTCCTTTACATTCTGCTATAGTCTCACTAGAGTTAACTCCTACAATAAGGCAGTCTCCCAAACCTCGAGCCTGACATATAACAACTCCATAACGGCCAAGTGGAATATACTCTCTACTATGTGCAGTAGAAATTGTATGAAAATCCCAGGAAACACCGTTTAAGGTGAAGTGACGTAGTACTTCATATAAACTATAGGACATGCATGATTCCACGATCGATGACACAATTGTTTTCCGCGTAGTGAATTGCAATACTGTTTTTCATATCACTAGGGTGAAACTCCATTGAAGCGAAGTACCAATCTTGTCTTATACTATGTACTATACATATTAGTACATATTACTGTATATATTCCCTCTCCTACTAGGACTGGTACTATGCATCAATACAACCAGTAGATCTCAACCGTGGAAAACATAAAATTTCAGTACATGCTAATTTTCGCTATTATAAACTACAGAGTTTCTTTCTCTTTGCTGTACGCTCTATTGAGATTCAGGACGAGCGGCTGTGGCAAATATCCGTCTTAAAATCACGCCTCCAACCACAACCGTGTCGTTCTGTAGTAGCCGCATAGCAGACGAGAAATTCACCCAATGTATTCAACAATTCATGACATATCGTGGTTCCGATAGTGAGCAAAAACCATATGAGCTGCGAGATCCATGCTAGGAAATACTCCCTGCTTCAAAATATGCACATGGTCAACTACACATGTGTTGGTGATGACAATATAGAAATTTTTCGGGGAAAATTCTCATTGGTATCCCTAAACTCATATTCAAAACCTGCTGAGGTCAGCAGGTGAGGAAGGCAAACACATACTGCTTACAATTCTGAATGCATTCATATGTCCATAATGCATGAGGTCGAAGGCGCCATCCATGAACACTCTAACTGGCCTGTGATGGTCCTCAGGAGTAGACGGCTCCTTCTCTTTTTCAGTGGAGTGGGCGTAACCCGGTATCTCCCGCTGAGATAAGTGACAATAAACCTTCTTCCCTAGTAGCGTCATTCACCTCCAATTCCTTCTGCAACTCAGCCACCTTGCCCCTGAGACGATCAATGTACAGTTTGGTCCGATACCTAAGTTGAGTTTATGCAACCGACACGTGTTCAATTATTTTCCTTCTATGGCGATTCAAGTCGATACTCCGCGCATTAGCATAATGAACATCTCGTCTATGGGAAAAAGGGCAGCACTTCCCGTAAAATTACGAAGCATAAAGTGCCGCCACCCCAACGAGTGCACCAACGCCCAGGTAGAGTCGTTGTGAAGTCAGATCAGTACGGAGTGACATTCCGGAAAAATACTGTGAGTGATTTTCACAATTCGCACATACGTTTAATCGGTTTGGAAATTCAGATTTATGAAGGGTCATGTTCAATGTACAGGTGGAGTATTGAGATCCTCAATTCACTTTGTGGAGCCCCACCACACAAAGATGGAGGAGTTTCACTCGCACTTGGAAGATTCCCCGCGTATCTCTGATGGTAGCACATGTCACATGCATTGTTATTCCGAGGTACGAGATAGACGGCGTGATAGACGTGTAACGGGATACCATAACTCTGTGAACTCATCCTTTCTAACATATTGAGTTCCATCCCATATTTCTAGGGCAGCTGGTTGAGAGGGAGTTTCCCAGTCGCGCTTAGGGGCGAAGCGAGGAAGCTCCCACGAAGCCATGTCATGTCGCGCGCCGCTGGCAACATTTCCGGACATGCAATTTGATACTCCCCGTCTCTCAACTCCTCGTTGAGTGACGACGACGATCTATATCATTTTTCTAAGGAGAGTGTAAGAATTCTAAGGAATACTTTTCGCTCGCCCTCTGCGTTTTTCTAAGGGGAGTTCGGCAATGTCCAAGGGAGTTCCGTTTTTCCCCTAAGGAAACCCCTCAGCTCTCACACTGTCCACTCTTCGGGTTTTGGGTGATGGTCGCCCGAAGGGCGACCTGAGTCGGGTTTCGGGTTCACGGAGGTTACGCTCTTGCCTTGCGATTGGCTTTTTTTTCTGAGGCCTTGGATAACAGCTCTCACCCGGATAACAGCTCTCACCCGGACAACAGCTCTCACCCGGATAACAGCTCTCACCCGGATAACAGCTCTCACCCGGATCACAGCTCTCACCCGGATAACAGCTCCCCAAGGTTCTTTTGCGGTCCGGCCTATCCCCGATAAGTGTTACACTCGCTGACTGTAACACTACAACTCGTGATGCTCTCATACCCCCTCCCCCTTCCACTTAGCAAAAACTGGTCTAACTCTCAACGCGACTCTCTTAAGTCTGGGGCTATTGATGCATCGTTCTACGTATGCTAAGGATGCCCGTATCCAAATAAATCGGCGAGTAAGCCGACAGTGTGTTGAAGACGGGACTTCTTTCCCGCACATTTGGTAAATTAAGCTGTAATCACAGCTTAATTTTTCCTCACTTTTTCCTTAATTTTTCAATACAACACTTGTAGACCTTGTATACTCCCGTCTCAGTGCTTTTGCTTGTGTAAGCCTCCTGCAGCCGGGTGTCGAAGAGTGTTTGGAGTCGAGACTTCAGCTCTTTAGGCCATCTACCTCCGCCCTCAAATGGTAGACTCAGCCGTGTGAGAACCAGCCCATAATACGGCCCCGGCGCCATTAAATTGGAAATCACCCTTAAAGAGAATTTCAACTTCATCTGCTTCAGCTTCAACCCTGCCTCCCCTAATTGAAGTTTACTTGCGCAACTGGGCTGCCGCTGATGACTCGGCCCCACATCGAGTCATATCACACAACACATTGTGTAGTCTACACAGTGCAGATTGCATAGAGGCTTTGTTGTAGAGCTACGTTTGGATAAGCTTGCACCTCCTGTAAAAGCCGTGCCGCCCTACCTGAGGTGTGACGCGACCATCCTTAGACTTTGCAGACCTCCTTAGAAATCTTCGCGTTATCCTTAGATTTTTCCGGCTTCCTTAGGAAATGCAGACCTCTTAGAAAACTTACACTCTCCTTAGATTTTTGCTGTTCACCTGACGACGACGATCCCACAGCTGAAAAGCGCACAAGACGGCACATTTTCTAGCGAAGCGAAGCTTTGAACGTGCGTGAAATCTCGTGTCGCGTCTCAGACATTCCTATTTTTACGCAGTTTGTGATGTTTTTTCAGCCACTATCCTCATCTGAGAAGCCTCGCGTGCTGATCATTGGTGGCGGCTTCGGTGGTATGTGTGCTATCGAACAACTGTGCAGTGAGTTCGACGTCACTCTTGTTGATGCCAAGGAGTATTTCGAGTTCACTCCGGGCGTGTTGCAGGCATATGGTCAGCCTAACTATCATACCAATCTCTCCTTCAACTATGGTCCCGTGATCGAGGAGAAGCTCGGTGGGAAATTCATCTTTGGTGAAGTGAAGTTTCTTGATGAGGCCCGCAAAGTTGCCAGAGTAAAACCTATCTGGTGCAGGGAGGTCGACGTTGCTTTCGACTACTGCATTGTGGCAACTGGGTGTAAATTTGGTCTCACTTCTAAGTGGGGTGAGACGCCGTGGGATGCTACCTCCCTTGAGGACGCTCGTAAGGAGAGCCAATGGCCTCAGTTCGACGAACGCTATTTGGCTGGTAGACGAGCTCATATTTCTAATGAGCACGATAAGCTCACTGAACTCAATAATAAAGGAGGCGTAGTTGTGGTCGTCGGTGGAGGTCTTGTTGGCATTGAGTGGGTTACTGAGATGGCCCACTACTACCCTAATCTCCAGCTGCACGTGGTTGATGCTGGTCCTACTATTCTACGCAATCTACCCGATGCGGCTCGGTCTTACTGTGAGGCCGCGTTAAAGCAGCTCGGCATTGAAATACACATTGCCCATTATACTCAAGAACCCGACTTCTACCACAAGCTCGGGCTGAAGAGAGATCCTGATTGTGTGTACGAGTGTATGGGCGTCAAAGCAGGTAACTATTTTATGCCTAAATGTACTTTAACAAGTTTCAACCCTTGTAAACCCGACTGTCTCGAGACCGATCGTAAAAGACTCGGCCCAGGTGGCGGTGGCTGGATAAGAGTTAATAAAAAGCTCCAGGTTCTCAGGGTCGAATCTGATGGTTCTGAGGTCCCCTTTGGTGATGGCTCTGTATTTGCAGTCGGGGATTGCAACCTTTGTTCGGAGCTTCCTATGATTCCGAAGCTCTGTTTTCCTACAGAACAACAGGCGTATAATGCCTCTCATAATGTTCGTGTAGCAGCTGGGTTCACTAAGAGCTGGCGTGAGTCTCTTTTTGGTTATCCTGGTGAGCTGGTAGATACCTGGACTCCCTGGGGTGCTGGTTTTTATGCAGTGTCTCTCGGTCCTTATGATGGGTGTTTTGTACTGGGGGCAGTAGCTGGCGCTCATCCAGGCTATATGGCGCTCTGGGGGCGACCAGTTGTTCTTCAGAAGAAGATGATTGAAATGACAAAAGTTGATGAGTATAGGCGCGGCGTCGTTGGCCGTAGCATCTGGTATATGGTGCATCGTGTGCCCCTCATAAATTGAGTCATCTTAGTCTTCTTTACGTGTCTTAAATTTCGACAATCTTATCTACTGCTCCTTTTCTGTATTGCCGGAGAGTAAGTCAAATGTTGAGTTCCCCTCCTCTCTTGGTTGTGAAAGTCTTCAGTCCGTTTTTGTTAAGGTATGCTCGAAAAACGCAGAGTTCTCATCGTCGGTGGTGGTTTCAGTGGCCTGTTTGCGGCTTCTGAGTTGGCCTCTCGTTTTGAGGTCACTCTCGTTGATGCCAAGGAGTATTTTGAATATACTCCTGGCGTTCTGCGAGCATTTGTTCACCCTGGCCATCACTACAGTCTCACATTCATTTACTCCTCGGTCTTGGAGGGGAAGATGGGTTGCAAGTTCATTTTTGGCGAAGTGAAGACGATCAACGGCCTTCACAAGTACGCCTCAGTGAAGCCGATGTTCTCTTGCAGCACGCAAGAAGTCTATTTTGACTACTGCATTATAGCGTCAGGTTGCAATTTTGGTGTCATGAACAAGTGGGGCGCGTCCTTGTGGTTTCCAACTATTCACGAGGATGCACGCGAAGAGTCCCATTGGAAGCATCTGGATGAGCGCTTCCTCTCGGGCCGTAGACTTCACATCGTGGAGGAACATGAGAAACTGAAAGAGCTTAACGAGCGCAGTGGCAGTGTCCTGGTCGTGGGTGGTGGCTTCATCGGCGTTGAATGGGTTACTGAACTACAACACTATTTTCCTAACCTCAAGCTCCACATAGTAGACTCCGGACCGAAATGTTTGGGTCCCCTTCCAGAACGTGCGGCCGAGTACTGTGAGGCTTATATGAGGGATAGAGGCATCAAGATATCCTATGGTCGTTACAAGGATGACCCCGCTTTCTACAGACAAATCGGCATGGAGAATCAGCCTGACAGTACTTTCGTTTGTATTGGCGTAAAAGCATCGAATTATTTCATGCCACCAAATACGCTCACATCCTACAACCCTGACGCTCCAGATAAGATTGAAAAAGACCCCAAAAAATGTGGTCCATGTGGCGGTGGATGGATCAGAGTCAATAAGAAACTGCAAGTTCTACAGATGAACGACGACCATCGACTCTCTCCCTTCGGCGGAGGGTGTATCTTCGCGGTTGGTGACTGTAACCTGTGCCCTGACCTTCCACCTATTCCCAAGATCTCTTATCCCGCAGAAGAGCAAGCGTCGCATGCCTGTTGTAACATACGCATTCTCGATAGTCTCGAGCACAAGGGCGCTTCGGTCACTCGCTATTGTGGTCTCTCTCGTTTTTCTGATCTTCGAGACACATGGAAGCCTAAGGGCGCTGGCACTTTCGCTACCTCTCTCGGCCCAAGTGATGCCTGTCTTGTCATGGGCGCCAGTGAGAAGGGCAAAGGCAAGATAGTGCTGAGTGGAAGACCTTCGGCAGCTTTGAAGGACTTCATCGAGTACTCCAAGGTCAAAGAGTGCAAGTCTTCATGGCTTGGCAAATTTGCTTGGCATTTTGTACACAGAACTCCCTTCGTCAACTATTGATTGACATTCCAACTTTTTTAATGCCACTGTTGTCTGAACTTGGTCCAGGCTATGATGTTATCCAAAGCGGATCAATGCTCGAAGTTGAGTCTCGTTTAATATCGATTATTCCAGATGAGATGACTTGGATTGAATACTAAATACATGACTGAATACGACAGCATTCGAACATGTACCGCAGCGCTGTCGAGATGTTTCATAACCGATGGACATGTGTGACCGACAGCCTGATCAACCGATAACTCGGTGGACACGGGGCTTTTGAAGCCACGATATATCACTGCTTAAATCATTAGTTGATATTTTACGAGGGCCATCCTCCGAGTGATACTCGCCTTCAACGGCTACATCTGTCATCCGAACTGGCTCAAATTCTCTTCACAAGTTCTTAGAGGCATACACCGAGTTGGAGTCTCCGTCGGCGGTTGAGGGAGCGAAGGATCTCGATGACTGATATCATGCAAGCTCATCATCACAACCGCGTGGTTGGACCACCAAGTGGTCACAGAGCGTGAGGGTGACGGAAGCGACTTTCTCCTCACCCCTCTTGGCCATGAGTCCCTTCCATCGGAGGCGCGGCTCGAGACTCTCGAGCCAAGAACGCTATTGTCACTGTTAGCGCCAAGAGGCCCAGCAATCAGTGCCACTGATTCAGTGGGAAGAAATCAAGGTGATCCTCGAGGGCTCCAGCCTACTCAGTTGGCTCCGGGTCATCCGGATCAGCTCCTCAAATGAGTGCTATTTATTAGCAATAATACATATAACCAGAAGGGCTCATAATATTAGAAAATAATAATAGAAAAAACGTTAGATTATAAAAGGAGTTTCCAGACTCCTTGCAGACTGTCGGGCAGTCACTGTCCTGTCGTGATCAGAAAACGGTGTTCAGAACACGTCGGGCAGAATCTCGAGCTAGACTAGCTGAGCTAGTCTAGCTCGTGTTATCAACCAACACAAATGCGAAATATGTATCGGCGATCGACAGCCATTCGGGGTTCGTTGCAATTCGCACAACACTGAATACGCCTATCGCCTCAGATGTCACTGACATCATGTCAGTAATTTGCTCTCATCATTGGCGTCACGACTTCTCATAATGGGGAGTCAGCACACGTCGGTCGAGCTCCATAGCATCACTGCTGGAGACATGGGACACCGTTCACTTGACCACATCAAGGGGTAGTTCGTTCTGCAATGGAAAGATGGAAAGACTCCATCATTTCGTGAACGAATACTTGCGAACCCACAATAATGGTGAGGGAACGACGTATACGCGTTTCTCCGAGTTGTCTCGCAAAGCGGTGAGATTGTGGAGCATTACGAGAAGTAAAGAGAGTAGCCCACATGGGATGATATTCCGCTTCCAGACGGATCCTGGAACGCATGCGCCTCGTGAATGCAGGGCCGATTACGAGTATGTCCGACAATGTTTGGTTCCGTACACAGCCCCGAAGCTTTCTGGCTCACCGCGAGTCCTATATCACCCTCCAATTCAAGGTGGCAACCTGGAAAGGTGTTGGATAGCTACCGTTGTGCCAGTTTAGCTAAGTGTTGTATTCATATGTTGCTCTGTGTGATACTGGTGAGACTCCTAGCTTTGTCCCTATTTGCGACTAGTCTTTATCTCCCATCTACTGCAACTATTCATTCCACCGACGTTAGACTACTCCCACTATCGCCCAATGCATCCTCGTCGTCAAAAAGGTCGAAGTAGTGGAAGTTGACAAGATTCCTGTTGAGAAGCTAGTAGCTACTCCGCTATCTGAAAGAGGAGGGCATGTGCTGCCACATCGTGGCAATGCTTGCTTGCACACGTGCCAGAAGATGTGCGACACAGCAGAATCTGCTGTGTCGCACACCTTCTAGCACGATTTCTCCTGGGCAGATCTCACTCATCCCGAATCGATCGAAGCTGCTCGTCCTCAAAGTTACAAACATTATTTACAATCATGGATTGTTGGTTGCCTTCAGTCGGGAACACGAGAACGATATTCTTGAAGTTGAGTATCTACAAGCTACCACAAGTTCTACAAATGCCCCCATTGGGGATACAGAGCTGGTTGTGCGCAATCTTGTTCATTCGTAGCGTTCCACGTGAAGTAGGCGAGTTGATCGATCTTGGTAGAACAGATGGACTCCGGAATGAAAAGGACTTCTGAGATCTCTTCTTTGGATAGTATTAATATTGAACTTCGATAGCATTTAGTCCCGATGCTAATGTTGGTTTGTTCACCAGTGGTGATTGACTAGATCAAGAAAGCGCTACACTGAGTGTTGCATAGTGCACTCCTATCATTTCTTCAGTTGAAGCAGACCAGTTCGAGTCTCAAGCAC